>NC_045786.1:95147392-95407392 GCF_009873245.2 Balaenoptera musculus | reverse complement strand
AAATGTATATCATCGGCTTTCTTTGGAGTAGTTTCCAACACTGGTCTGTCATTTGGGGCGTCCAAAGGTGATGCATACAGAACAAGCATGGCTGGTTACTTTCCTTGGGAGACTAACTGCACTTCTCTCCTAACACACTTTGTTTCCAGAAGCCTCAAGAGCTTGCAGCACGACTCTTTGTACGCCGGATCTCTCACTTTGGCACAGTATTGTGCTGCCATTGTGCTCGGTGGACTTGCTGAAAGATTAATTACAACTGAAGAAATGTATCTTTTAACTGTCTCATTACATAAAGAATTCATAGTGAAGTTAACGTCCGCATAATTTAATGATATACAGATTTTAATTACATAGTACACTGTTAATTGTACAGCTATTTTTAGATCAGGCTACTAACTTGTTCATTTAAATGAATAGCTCATTTGCTTGAGGGACAAAATAAAGGTTTTCTTGAAGACCTAGGGAATTTTGAGACCTCTGTAAAAATATTCTTACCTGGTAGGATATCTTTATGGTATTTGTCTTTCCTTAAAATGAGACTGACCTGTACTTTACCTTCATTGCTTATTAGGTTGTCTGACACATAGAATTTTGACCTTTTTTTTTTTTGGTAATTAATAAAGTGTAAGAAAGATCTCTGTGTTGGATAACGGGCAGGAATTGAATAACTGTGTTTTCCTTGAAAGTTGTTGAGATCTTTCTCAAGAGAATTAGACGCAAGTTATTTCTGAATAGAAGCCCTGTCCCTGGCTGTAATTAGTCACATGGGCTTGGTTCCCAGGAAGTGTTCCTTTCAGTGTACTGAAAGTGTGTGAATTTTCATATTGTCTAACTTACCTTGAAATTCCATCTCTGCTTCCCCATTGACCGTTCTCCTAAAATTTAAGAAATCTAACGTTTAGTTTGTTCTTTTCCCATTAGATTAGGGAGCCTGCCAAAAAAGAGCACAGGTTCATGCCTGAGTACCATCTCCCTTTCCATGAATCTTTCCAATCCTGGGCAACACTTTTAATGACTTAGAATTAACTGCTTTCTAATTATGCACTGCGGCAGACACGATGGTGTGGTATGGGTCTTTGCCAGCAAAGGGAAACATGGGAGATATAAATGAGCAGGCTGCCAGAGGGAATTATTAGAAAGGCTTCTTGAAGTCATCAACTTGCAAAGAAGAGACTTATCCCTGTCCCATTGACCACTACAAACTCGGTCATACCACCTGCAGTATCACCTTTAAGAGCATCCATTTTTCTTTCTTTATATAACGTAAGACACTTGTGATCTTGCCAGGTTTTCTAGCTACCCCAGCAAATTTTGGTAGGTCTTTGCTGCCATTAACCTTCTCCCCTGACCTTGAGTTGGAGTCCTCTCTTTACCTATGACTCAACTCTCAATGTCATCTGACATGCAGGGCCCCAGTAAGACAGGAGAGCTCAGCTTCATTATGTGGCCCTATATTTGCTCTACCTGGAGCGCTAAGTGTCTTGAAATTTTAATTGCCAATATTTGAATTGGAGGGACATCTAGGAGGGAGGAAAACTTGAGGTCAATTCTTATAAATATGATGCCTCAATCTGGAACATTTCACATTACTTTTGAGTACCATGGGAATAGTGCTGGAGAATAGCCAGGTAATTACGAGCCCAACTGGCTAGTACGTTCATATCATGGCTCCACCACTAACTAGGAGTGGGACTTTGGGCAAATTATGTAAATTCCCCATGCCTCAGTTTCTTCATATCTAAGATGAGGATAGCCACCTTGTGAGTACATACTGAGAATTCAATGAATTAATGCATGTGAAGGGTTTAGAGTGGTGCCTGGTACACAGTAAACACTCAGTAAATGTTGGCTGTTATTCCTTTGCAGAAGTGGACACTTGTTATAGGGTAGGCTGAGTAACCCCACCTTCCTGAATGCTCAGCTGACTTTGTATAGTGTTTCTGAAATTAGAAATTTGGGTACATTTACAGTTTTACGGTATCCACATAGTGTACCACATGCACTAATAATAAATATGCTATATTTACCTGATATTTTTAAAATGTCATTTATTTCATTATATTTTCAAAGGGAAATTTATAATTCCACGTTAAATAATAAACTGGGCTTTCTTGCCATAAATAGAAAGTACTTGTTAAAACAACGTATAACTGTTCAAACAATTATTTTGTGTCCTAGTAAAGTCACTTCTCCTATGCCAGTGTTAAGCCCTCTTCTCTTTGGGAGACATGGCATTAGATGTTGTCAACACTTATCTAAAGACCCATTGTGTCCTATGGCCTCTTCGTCTACATTTTCTGAAAACAGTTTTTTAAAAAGCCTACTCATCTATAATAATAAAAGCTCAAATTAAGTCAAATCCATTTTAATACCTAAAAATTGCTGTAACAGTAGGGAATTGGATTTTGAGTCGTTCGTTAATAATTCGGTCAGCAATTTGTTGAGTAGCTATTTGTGCAGAGCAACTTTGAGGTGATAGCTGAGAAATATTTTTGCTTTTAGGCAGCTTGTCAAGTATCCTGACGCAAGCAGTTCCTTAGCTGTCTTTGTGAACCATGCATTCTCAAAGATGGTGATATGGCATAGCCAGATATCAAGTATATCTGCGGCATTAAAATTTCATTGGGGAGCAGTTAAGAAAAAAACGTCTGAAAGTGTCCTGAGTCGGCCATAATGAAACAAACTAAAAAGAGGTGAGGAAAGATTGATTGTAGACCAAACATAGGGCCACAATGCAATCTGAAACCTTACAGCTTCAGAACCAGTAATAAACTTATAAGAATTATTTCTCATCTTCTTGGTGTGACCACAGGATTAGCCTAACCCTCCAGGTAAAAACCCTCAGATATGTAACGATAACATTGAGGAAGTATGATATCTTTTTTCTGTACTGTGCTAAGCATTATTTTTTTCCTTCAGATTTTGTTTTCTTTGGGCTATCATGGTTTCAAGTCTAGTCCTGATCAATCTTCTGTCAACAGGTGACAAAGTAATATTTAATAAAGTGCCAAATGATCGATAGACAACGAGTTCACTCCACCCCACAATATGAGGGAGAGGAGAACAAGAAGAATTAAGGGAAAACTTTACTGGAGGAGGTGAGAATTGAACTGAGCTTTGAAGTTTTGGCCAAGGGAAAGATTCAAAAGAACATTCCAGATTTGGACAGTGGAGTCTGGGGTGGAATTAAATATGTACTTGGCATTAACCACATGCTGAATAAATTTCTGTTGAATGTTTGTTCGTTGAATAAGAGTTGATGGTGTATGATGGCTGTAGAGCTGCAAGTTGCCTGAGACGAGAATCTGATCAGTGTGAATATTCATGCTTTGGAGACATCTTCCTCTTGTCCTTATGTAATACTTTTTTGATGACTCTAGTTCAAGTTATTTCTTACACAATTATGTGCTAGTTAGAGAGCAAAATTGTAATTTGTCCCTATAGGGTTCCCTAATGTTAAAAGATATTTCTTATTCAGATTGTCAAATGGGATCAGACTGCTTTAGAGATCACTCCTGTGCTACAGGAGAGCTAGCGAGCTGCCTGGAATTCTCGAGAGGAGTAGTTCCAACTGCAAGAGAAAGTAGGCTCCTGTAGGCCACTGGCAATATTGAAATTGTCCAGAAAAGACACTGGCAGGCCAGCTCCATGGAGGTGTAACTTGAGACCTTCATGACCTTGATATCCAAAAGCCTTAAACCAGCACTTGAAGAAGAGATTAAATTCTAGCTGGTATTTTAGGCTTTGCCATTCTGGAGCTCAGCCTCTGGAGCAGCCACGTGAAGAAGCAGAACTCCTGGTGCGTTTTGGGAGCAGCTGTCTTCCCCATCCAGCTTTTCAGCTGCAGGGATTGTTTTTTTTTTTTTTCTTTGTTTGTTTTTTCAATGGAGGGAGAACCAGGTTCTAACACCACTGTGCTGTCTGCACTTGAATTTTCCTTCCAAATGACCCGTCTCATCTTTATCCCTGTATCATCCATCCCTCACTTCATCTTGTTTTCACTCCTGACTGCTGCTATCCAGTGTATAGTCAGCCCCATGCTGGCTCACTTATCGTGCTTAAATCCATTTGTGACATCGGATTAGAGGTCCCATGTATATATGGTCTTGTCTTTGTTTCAGTCCAGGTGTAACCTAGGCAGATGGCACTCTTTGCAGTAGGCAGGACTTCCAGGGACCTTAAGAGTGAAGATGATTCACCTGCTTGTTTGCCTCGGTTCCTTTCCGCAGTAGCTGGCCACTTATCTGAGCTTACACTAAGGAAAGGAAGAGTTATAGAAGTGGGTGTGATGTTACTGATTTGGGCAAAGTTGCTACTTGCTTGATTGCTGATGCTTGAAATGCCCTGAGCTGGAGGGGAAAAAAAATCTGTCTCTTCTATGGTTATAGGCAAGACTTAAAATACAAACCCCCCATGCAGCAACAACACATTAAGCTTAACACACACAGAGGTATAAAGGACTTCTACCAGGTTCTTTCCAGAGAACAGGTTTGCTTCTGGATTGTGCACTGAACACACTGAATCCCACAAGGGGGCGCGGCAGGGGAGGGGTGTAAGAAGGGAAATTCTGGCATTGCCGAGTTTTGCCTGTTGAATAGACTCACTTCTGCTGTCTCTCCAAGGCAGTGGCAACATGTGCGTGGTAAGAGCAGGCTCCTGATTCATTTATACCTCACGAAGTTTTTCTTTTTTTTACCCTCTGGACCATAGAAAGTAACAAATGATTTTGATGATGTGATTTGGGGAGGCAAAAAGCAGGCCACACTGTAATCTAACACCAGCCAAGGCAACAGCCTAACAACTGTAACATCCCAGGTCTCAAACAGCATGTTAGTGCTTTTTGTGTGTTATTTTATTTCATCTTCACAACAACCCTACAAAATAAGCACCAGTGTTAATGCTCTTTTACTGATGAGGGAACTGAAGGCCACAGAGATTAATTAAATTGTTGATATGACACAGCTAGCAGGTGGAAGGGCCAGGCCTCAAACCAAGTCTATCTGATTCTAGACTCAGCGCGTAACCACTGTTCTGTGCTGCCTCTCCATTTGAAAGCATTATAGTGCATAGCTTTGCAAGTTTACCTTTCCTTTAGAAGGCATGTTTTTCCTCTTTTGAGGAAGATGTTAAAAAAAAAACTATGGTCTTGTTGTATGATATCTGAGGCTAGGTCATAAGAAGCCATAAGCTTCTGCCTGGTTCCCTTGGGATGCTTGCTCTTGGAACCTACCTGTCAATTCAAGGGGAAGTTCAAGCAGACTTCAGGGAGGTCCAAATGGAGAGAAACCAAGGCCCCTCTCCCACAGTTATAGCTGACCTCACAGCAAGCACAGATTTGCCAGACCTGAGTCGTCAAGAAAGTGAATCCTCCAGCACCCAGATAATCCACTCCAGTTAACGCCACACAAAGAGAAACTGTCTCCATCGAGTCCAGCCCAAATTGCCAAATAAGGAGCATGTTAAGAAATTGGTGTTTAAAGCCACCGTCCCCTCCACCAAAAAAAAATATGGGTCTGTATTTGAGAAGCCAGTGGAATTGATTCTCAAACCCTCAGAAACAAGTTGTTTTGTTTCCCAAGCCTGTTGATTAGCACAGTGCTTTGGCCTGTGACATGGTAGTAGCAGCCTTTGGAGAGGTCAGGGGAACGATTTATTTCCTAGCCACCAACGACCATTCTCCCATTTCCCTGGCCTAGCCAGACACCATGCAGCAGAGAGGACTTCACGGGTGATCTGGGTGGTTCCATTCTCCAACCTACCTGCATATTTGCCACCTGCCCTTCTCGCTATTGTTTGGGGCTCCAACTTCATGGGAGGACTTTTTTCTTTATATATTTATATAACTTTAACTGCAAAAAAAAATTAACAAAGAAACAAGCTTTCCCTTGAACTTCTTATTAAAGGGTTTCCAAAAACTTCAGCAACATAACAGAGTGAGTTTTTGTGGCTGGGCTACGTTTCCATGACAAAGACATAGAAATGATAGACCAAAAAATAACAAAAATCTTTTAAAATACATAATCAAGTTCAAACAAAGGAATTCAATCTCTAGTTACAAGAAATGGAGAGAGAATGTATATTCAGAGTGGTGAACAGGGGCTCACACTGTGTAGGTCCATAAGATTTTTTAGCTTTAGATGTAGACATAAAAGGCCGGGGCTGGGATTTTTAACACCCCGTAGGGAAAGATGTGCAGCCAGGAGCTGGAACTGAGCTTCTACATATAGCCCAAACCATGAAAAATAGGGGTAGGAAACTCCACGTGCGTAGAGAAAATGTAAGGAAGCTTGCTTACTGTGTATGGACTTGGGTTGTGGAGTATTAGGAGAGGAGAGAGAAGTTAGAAATAGGTCAGCACCATTTGTGGGTATAGGTTCCGATTTGCATTCTTATTTACTGCAGGAAGCCTGAGCTAAGAAATTAACAATAAAACTAGTCTCTGCAAAAGTATACATGAAACTACTTTGTCATGGTTATTTCCGCAGCACAAGTCAAACAATTCTTTCTGAAAATAAGCTCACAGTAAAAATTTACAAAGCAAGTAAGGAAACCACCACCGTAGGGAAGATAGGTGAGTAGGTAGGCAGGTAGATAGATAGATAGGTAGAGAAATCGTATACTATGGACTAGAGATGAGAAAATGAAGTCACTATAAATTTAATCTATAAGATGACATTTATAAACTAAAATTAATATATAAGCTGATTGAATAAAAAGAAAGACTATAGGGACTTCCCTGGTAGTCCAGTGGTAAAGAATCCTCCTTCCAGTGAAGGAGATGTGGGTTCAATCCCTGGTTGGGGAACTAAGATCCCACATGCCGCGGGGCAACTGAGCCCCACGTGCCACAACAACTGAGCTTGTGCGCCTCAACCAGAGAGAGAAGACCCGTGTGCTGCAACTAGAGAGAAGCCCGCACACCGCAACAAAGACCTGACGCAGCCGAAAAAAAAAAAAAGGAAGACTATAACTGAATAAATGAAAGAATAGAAAATAGTGTGAAAAACACGTTTAAAAATACAAAAATAACATTTAGAAATGAAATAATTGTCATTGAGGTTAAAAGCTCATTAGATGAGTGAAGTGTTGGATTAGACAAAAAAAAATCAAAATTAGAAGAATTAGATTAGAACAAAAGTTAGTGAATTCTAGGATGGATCTAAGGAAAGTAACTTCAGTGTGTGTAGCACAAGAGATGAAGAGAGGGGAAATATAAACACTTTATAGGGGTAGGAGATAAAATAAGACCTAAAAGATGTCTAATGTAAGCGTTCCAGAAAGAGAATGGAGACCAAAGCTATAATGGCTCAGTTTTTTCAAACTGGTTAAAGGCATTTATCCTTAGACTCGTGAAGCATAGCTAATTCCAAGCAGGCTAAATAAAAAGAGCCATACCCAGGTGAACAATGATGTAACTATTGAATATCAAAGAAAAATCTAAAAGCAACCAGAAATTAAAGACAAATTACCTATATAAGGACTACCATTAGACTGACAGTAGAGTTCTTATTTGTAATAGATGTCAGGAAACAATGGAATCATATCTTCAAAGGGCTGAATCTTAGCCTGTGATTCTGTGCCCAGCTATATTATCATTCAAAAGTGAGAAATAAGTAGAGATATTTTCAGACAAGGCAGAACTAAAAGATTTACTACTCAGTGATCCCAGCTGAAAGAACTAATAAATGAGGTGCTTTAGTAACAATATCCAATTTTTGGATATTGAATCCAAAAGTAGAATGTGGAATTCAAGAAGCAATGCTGAAAAAGGAAATTGACAAACATGTTGATAAATCTAAATAAGCATTGAATGTTTAAAAAATGTTTTTAAAAATGGAAAGAGACTATATAAGTGAAGATTCTCCAGAGAAACAGAACCAGTAGGATTGTGTGTGTGTGTGTGTGTGTGTGTGTGTGTGTGTGTGTGTGTGTAGAGAGACAGAGAGATTGATTGTAAGAAATTGGTTCACATGATAATACAGGCTAATAAGTCCCAATATCTACAGTTAGTCAGCAAGCTGGAGACACAGGAGAGGCAATGCCAGTGGCCTAGTTCCAGTCCAAAGGCCTGCAGGCCTGAGACCCAGGAGGAACCAGTATTTTAGTTCTAGTCTAAAGGCAAGAAAATACCAATGTCCCAAGTCAAAGGCAGTTAGGCAGAAAGAATTCTCTTCTACTCAGTCTTTTTGTTCTAGTCAGTCCTTCAGCTGATTGGATGAGGCCCACCACATTAGGGAAGGCAATCTGCTTTACTCAGTCCACCAATTCAAATGTGAATCTCATCCAGAAGCACCCTTAACAAACATCTAGAATAATGTTTGACCAAATGTGTCACCCTGTGGCCCAATCAAGTTGACACATAAAACTAACCGTCACAAAGACTAACTAGGAAATTGTGTTTACAAACAAGATGGTTGAACAGAAATAATAGGCACAGTAACATGGAGGCTGATGAGGAACGGGGGCTTTCTGATTGGAGTGAGTGCATTCTAAATTACTTATACTCAGAATTACAAAGGAGGTATGATTAGATTAGATATTGTTCTGTTTAAATTTTTTTGAGAGGACTACTAAAGAAGTAGATACAAAGTGTATTACATTCAAGTGAATAAAGAGAGAAAGGGGTCATAAAGAAAATTTAATCAACTAGGAGGTAGTAAAGGAGAAATGGAGAAGGGAAGAAAATGGTTACCAGAACATGGAAAACAAGAGGGTAGAGAGAAGTCCAGATGTCTCAGTTACAAGTGGATTAAACTCACTTTTTAAAAAGCAAAGATTTTCAAATTTTATTTTAGAAAATCTGGCTAAATGTTATTAATAAGAATCAGGCCTAAGACTTAATGGTACAATGAAGTTTAAAGTAAAGAAATGGAAGACCAGATATATCAGGCAGATACTATCCAAAAGAAAAGTGGTGCAGCAGTATTACTACTAGGTAATGTTATGTTTAGCACAAAAAAAGAGATTGAGAAGGTCATGACTTGATGCCAAAAGACATAATTTCTAAGAAGTATATGTAAAACAATGAGTTTGTACACCCAACAAAATAGCCTCCTAATATAGAAAGCAAACATTGACAGAATTATGTGGAGAAACTGACAAACTGACAGTAGTAGTAGATTAGTTCATATCTAGTTTGGAAAATATTAATAAGAATATAGAAGATTTGAATAATACAATTAAAAACCTTGACATACTAGACATACCTGAACTCTGTACCTCAGTAGGAACTTCAGTGTTTTTTAAGACATATAAAACATTTATAAAAATAGGTTCCATATAAAAACACAAAGGAAGTCAAGCACATACTTCCAAATTAAAATAAACATCACATACATTGACCACAATCTGATCAAATTGGAAATATAAAAAATGAAATGTTTAAAAGAATTTATGAATCAAAGATTAAATCATAATGGAAACTACAAAATATTTATAAATGACAACAAAAATTATGGCATCTAGCTAAAGCAGAATTTAGAGGAAAAATTGTAGCCTTAAAAAAGTATGTTAAAAGGTTAAAAATGTATTTAATAAACATAGTAAATTAGTAAAAGGATAAGTGTAGCAAACTCAAAGAAGAAAGCAGGCAACAATGATCACAAAAGGATAAATTCAGTGTAACTTGAAGAAATGGAGCAGTAGAGAGAAAACAAAACCCAAATTTGGTTTCTTGAAAATACTAATAAAACAAACCAACCTCTAGCAAGACTGATAAATTTAAAAGTTTACACAAATTAATCTTAGGCTATCCAAAGTTAATTTAATTGCCGATCCAGAAGCTAAATCAGAATGGTGGGACATGGATATTTATTATATTAGGCTCCTGCCTTCTTTATGTTAGAAATATTCCACAATAAAAAGATCATAATCTTTATTTAGGCATTATGCCTTAGTCCAGGCATTGCCTATTGCCTGTCTTCTGTGTAGCGTGCTTTAACAGATACCAGCTCTCCTATTCTTGTACATCTTGCTTCAAGTGACTCATGCATTCTTGCTTTGCACATGCTTGGTAGATAGTTGAAATCCCAGCAGTTGAAGCAGTGACAGGGTTAAATTGTGAAATCAACAGAATGAATACCTCTAGCAAAGGTTAGGGAGAACAAAACTCCTGTCTACCTATGGTCAAAATAGATGGATGTACATTGGACAGATGTCATGGCTGGCCTAGGGGCAGCTTCTGTGAAAGGCATAGGCTTCCGTGAGGGTTCATATCCCCAGCCGTCCCAAGATTGTCCAATTGCCTTTCCTTATCTGGTTGATGTTATTATTCCTCCCTTTGGCATTTCCTAAGCTTCAGAGTATGTGTGTAAATGTATGCTTGCACTCTGGCTTGATCTGAGATGTAGACCTCCTCAAGCCTGAGTGCAAAGACCCAGGCATGGAGGGCAGGCACGTCCTGCATCTGGAGCCTTGGCCTGCAGTTCCTGTGTGTTAGCACTTTTTCTCTCGTGCTCTGAAAAACGGCAGGTTGCAAGAATAGAAAAGAGCTTTCTTTGAGTTTAAAATGAACGCGGACCCAATATACAGTTTTTACTATTCAATTTAAAATCACTGACTTCCTCTCGCAAGCTTCCTTTGATTTGAATAGTGTTCTATTCAATATATTCAAACTATTTTTTTTAAGTTTATTGGCTATGATTCTTAATTCTGGTAAGCACACTGTTCTAAAATGCATATTGTGAGGAAAATTATGATGTCATCGGTTTCTTTTTCCTTTAATATTTCCCTTTCTTCCCTCATAAAATAAATGACCTAATTTTTTTCTGTCCTAGGGTATTGTCCCTCTTCTTTTTTAAAAAGGGCCTTTGTTTTATGATTTTAGCAATGAGTTTGCATATAGTTTGGTATGAGGTCAGTAATTTTCCCTAGAATAGCACTTTTGGGTATACTGTCTGGTCATTTAGTCATCATCTTCTCACATGGGTATGAGAGTTAGCAGTGTAACAACTTAGCAATGACCAGGTGCATGTGGAGAAGGTGCTTTTGTTCCCTTGAGACACTGATAGCATCATGGGTACCACAAAGGAATGTGTCTGCCATTACTATCCGGTGACTGAGTGGCAGACCAGAGAGAGTGCAGTCCCTCAGGGAAGGTGACCCAGTGCATGTGCGATTGCTTTGTTCCCCTCCTACTGGCCTGGCCTTAGAATTAAGTTGGGAAAACAGAGTGAGTTTACCAGGTACTTTACTATCTATTTAACACTATTGTTGGAATAATCTATTCTTTTATAATAAGACAGTTTGCTGCTTCATATTCCCAATGTGTGTTCCACTTATCTATGGTAATGTCTTTCCGAAATAACTGAGTCTAACTTAAGCTTACGTGAGGCAAACGCTTAAGCCTGGTTTGTTTCTTATTATTACTTAAACTTTAACAAAATAAATAACAAAAAAGCTGTTGTAGCTCTTTTCTCTAGGGACTCATGTAAGAACCCTTAAAGGTAGTCAGGTCAGATAACATTATCACTTTCTACAGAGGAAGACACTGAATTTGAGAGGCTCGATAATTTGCCCGGTTGCAGAGCTGGGTATAGGGATAGGGCTGGATAGGATTCCTCCAGTGAAGAGGATCTTTCTTGAGACTCCAAATATGGCCTCTCCACTTGCAGTGCAAACACGTTTATAAATGGCTATTAACTAGGTAACATTGCTATAAACATGCAGTTATGGAACTAAGAATAGGAAATAATTAAAATAATTGCACTTCATTTTTTCTTTGTGCACTCCATACTATGCTTAAGTGAGAAAGATGTCATTTCCTTATTTCCTTCCACAGAATTCACTAACATTTATCATATCTGTCAGTGTTCTTATGGTACTGAACTTGATAAAGAACATCATAATCTAAAAAAAAAAATGTTAAGCCAAAAATTTTCTCAGAACCTGAATGACATAGGTCTGTGGTCTGTGTTCATTCTGTTTAACTAGATAATTATCCAGTATGCATTTTAGTTTGTGCTTGTAGGGACCAGACCCTAAGCTATTTTGGTAAATGGGAATGATTCCACTGGAGGACTTGAAAGAATTGGTTCCTAAGCAACACCTGACTTAGCTTCCCTCTAGAGACTTGCCTTCCTCCCATGCTGAGGAAGAGGAGTTCTGGCCACCATGGCTTCTGCATGCCTACAGTAAACAGTGAGGCCAGGATCTCCTGCCTCACTTTTCAAAGGGTGTGATCTGATATAGCATCCCTCGGAAGATGCCTCCCATAGTCCCTTCTGTTGCAGTTCCCCTGGGTAAGGTCAATTTAATTTGCGAGTGGGTGTGATGAGACGTTTTGGGACAAAAATTCATATATAAATATAAATGTGGGTGTGTGTGTGTATATATTCTTTTCCCTTGTTTAAGATTCGCTCAATTGTCAGTCAGTTTTACCTACTTTCCTTACCTGTGAAATGGACATAACATTTCGTGGCAGTTGATGAGAATTATTTCAGAAAGGTTTAGAATTCAGAGATGCTTTCTCGGCTGAAAGTTATTTTTTATTGACGTCATTGAAGTCTTTGAATCTGACCTGCCTTCACTAAGCTTTCCAGGTACATATGCTTGGTTGTAACATACTTACCTGCAAAAGGTAAATATTTTCTTTTCTGATTGTTTTTGTTGTGGTTTTTTTTTCCCCCAAGCGGGCTTTTCCAAAGCTAATTTATCTGCAAAAAGACATATGCTTTAGGTCGGTACTTGTTAATTTACCTTGGAAAAATTAGGTCATCTTCAAATCTGGCAATGTGGCTTATAAACTTGGCAAAATGGTCTAATTAAAAGCGTCCCGTAGATTTGAAAAAAGGAAAAAAATGATTAGTATCAGTAATGTTTTCATTTTCATGCTTTGTGTATTTATAGGTATATGTCACTTCTCATGTTGTATTAAAAGTATGTTGACTGTCTGCTAACAGTTCATCTCTTTGCTTCTGCAGCCTCCAAGTCTGTTATAAATAGTATGCTACGGGACCCTTCTCAGATTCCAGATGGAGTTCTAGCAAATCAGGTCTATCAGGTATTAATCACAGCTGTCTATTTTCAGTGGCAATGCTGTTATCTGCCTAGCAGAGTAAAGGATTTTAAACCTCATTTAATTACTGTCATCATAAACTATCACTGAGGTCAGGGTGCACCATAAATGGCAATGCAATATTTGCGAGAAGAGCATTTCACTTTTTAATAGCTTGCTTTTATAGTGAATAAAAAGGATGCAATTTTTGTTTTCTGTGATTAAATCTGAACAGTCTTTTGATAGCTTTTTAATTTTTTTTTTAAGAAAAGGAATTACTGCTTTTAGGATACTGTTTAACTGCAACAGTTTTTGTAGTCACTCATCCCAGACCCCTTCTCTTATTTGTCTGCAGTGCATCGTGAACGACTGCTGTTATGGACCACTGGTGGACTGCATCAAACAGTATCCTTTCCCATAAAATTTTAGGTGCACAATTGACGAGCTTAGACTCAGTGGAGAAGATGTGTCTAGCTTTAACCTGACATAAAGTTCTGCTTCACAAAACACATTTCATACTCTTCTATTTTATATTCAATCAACTGGAGGGTCACTGCAGACCATTCTTTTCTACAGCTTAAAAAAAAAAAAATCAGATAGGCCCCGGGAAGATGTCAGTTCAGCAGTTGCACAGTCACAGGCTTATTTCAAACTGCTTGGTTTTCAGTGAGTTTAAAGGTACAGAGTCATGAGGCAAGTAACACATTGTCTTGGATGTCTAACCATCCCAGTGAACATTTTTTCAAATATAACACATTTCTATTTAAAATGAACCAAATTTAGTTGAGAATAAATTTTGAGCCTGGAGTTAAAGGATGATGTGATTAAAATGCCACCAGAGACCATCACATTTTAAAGGGCAGTAGGTTCTTATTGCTTAAATGTTGATTACAATCTGAGCTCTTGCTTGGGTCCCTAATAAACATTTTTAGAGAAAACCAAGCTAATTTTTCCCTCTGGACTGAATTTAAGGCTATGAGAACAGATGTCCAGTCATTCTTCATTAAAGATATTGAGATTACTAGAGTTAATGCTTGCTTCTCCGAACAGGATTTGAGTGGACAGCAGCTAGACTTGGTGAAGGAGGACATTTTTAATCAATACCTTTAGTAGTGTTGTGGCAACACTAAGGATATTGACAGTCCTTGGCTCAAAAAGTTTATTCAAAAAGTAAATGATTAGCCATTTTTTAATGGGAATCATATCTATCTGAGTCCATGAGTCTCATATTTCTTAATAATATAACATGCCCTTCCTGGGTTTTGTTAGCATGGGTGGCATTGCGACCAGTTGTGACTCGGTGATTATCAGTCAGGAGGCTCTTTGTTAGAAGCCCTTGCTAGTCGTCGAGAGAGAGAGAGAGAGAGAGAGAGAGAGAGAGAGAGAGAGAGAGACGAGACGTGAGAGGAGAGAGATGAGGGGGAGATGAGAGATGTATGAGGAGGAGAGAGAGAGAGAGAGGAGAGGAGAGAGTGAGAGAGAGACGAGCGAGAGGCGGAGAGAGAGAGAGAAGAGAGCGAGACCGGATGAGAGAGAGGTGAGAGAGAGCGAGAGAGAGGAGACGAGATGGAGAGAGAGCGAGAGGAGGAGAGAGGAGAGAGGAGAGAGGAGGAGAGAGGGACAGGAGAGAGGCAGAGATGAGAGAGAAGAGGGAGAGGAGGAGATGACGAGTAGAGAGAGAGAGCTGAGAGAGAGAGGAGGGAGAGAGGAGAGAGAGAGAGAGTGAGAGAGAGAGAGAGAGAGAGAGGGAGAAGAGAGGAGAGGAAAAAGAGAGAGAGAGAGGGAGGGAGAGAGAGGGAGAGAGAGAGAGAGAGAGAGAGAGAGTGTGTGTGTGTGTGTGTGTGTGTGTGTGTGTGTGTGTTTATATTCCACCTTGTTTCCTAAAGGCTTAGAGTCAGTGAAATTTTTGTAAAAATAAAAAAAAAAAGATCCATTTTCTTTTTTTCATAAAGTTAACCTTTGAAAAATAATCTTTTAACAGAGCCCTCTTGTAAGAATATTCAGTATCTATGTTACAGCCCTTGGTATATTTATTCTTCCACTCTAACTTCATCTATTATATTTATTAATATATAATATTAATATAGTATAGCCCTTTGTATATTTCTTATTCCAACCTAACTTAAATTAATAAAATCACAGCATTGTCATAAGCTTGCCTCTTTATTAGACCAAAGTGAAACTATACTTCTATTTTCAGTGTCAAATTAATGATAGTGTTAGAAACTGTCGGAATGCCAACCTCACGTTGCTACAGTGATAAAGTTTAGCACATTCATACAACAACCGACACCATCTCCGAGTATCTGGGGTGGAATTACATGTTAATTTTGAAGCACATAAAATAGTTAAAAATCCATTTAAAGTTAAGGTTTTAAAAGCATAATGTCTTTTGAAGGATTGCTTATTGATTTTAAATATAACTATCTAATTTTATATGCATGGACTAAAGTATGAAGTCAACTGCTTTGTAAATGCCAGGAGACTGTTTTTCAGTAATAGTTGAGATGCTTACGGGAAACTAGATTGCTGTATTGCTGGCGAAGAAAATGGCTTGTGAGGTTATTTACAAGTTTTGCCCCATGGTCACTGCCATACATCAATAATAGGTATTATTATAGAGAAAGTCTAAGTGTTTCTGCTTATGAAGCATTATAAATTCTGTTTGGAGTATTTTCCTTGCATTTTTGCCGTCATTCACTTTCCTTTCTTGGCTGTGTTATTGCCAGTAGAATTTAAAGTAGTACATGATTTCAGTTGATAAAGATAATGATGTATGTCTGTAACTTGTATTCACTGACTAGATTATAATTTCACAGTTCCATTATGCCTATTGCCAGTAAAATTACTGTTTTTATAAGCTTTATTTTCTAGGCCTTGTATTTTATATATGTTTATATCAAACAAAGCATAATCAAGAAGTATATCTTTCCAAAGTTTCAAATTAGTGATTGCTTTTACCATGCAAAATAAAACAGGCTGGGATGTTTATAGAGAATTGATTTTATCTTTGCACTGAGATAGTAGCAGTTTAATATAATGTAAATACACTTGCATAGACGTTTCTGAGGCTGATCAACAGGAATTATCTTATTTCACACTGAGTAAAAATTATTGAATTTTCATGTGAGTGGAAATGCTATTTGTATGTTGTTCTGATACTTTGGTAATGTTTACATTGCTTACTCGGTAAATTGCATCATTTCATTAGAAAGCACACACTTAATAAATAGAATAGGTGCAAAACCTTTTTACTCCATTATGAAAATGTTACATGTAGACATTTGTTTAAGTAGAATAAAGTAAATTGGTCATTTATTAATAAGACGCCAAAAAAGCACAGTAGCAAAGACTATATAAATTGTCATTGTGCTTTCATTTTCTTTTGGTGTCTACTGTAATTCTTCCTACATAGCCACGCCCACTCACCTTTCCTGCCACAGGTTATATTCACAGACACAAAAGGCGTGAGAAACCGGCCACCTCAACTTTCCAAAGTGTGACTTCAGGACAAGCTATTAGACAAAAGACCTAAACAGAGGAGCAAGGAAAGACAATGATACAGGAAGCTTGAAGTGCTGTGGGTTTCATTTCTGTACCATCAGTAACCTCGGTTTCATGATTCAACATTATAGATGTAAATAATTTACAACAATAAAAGTGAGAGCACGTTTATGTGGAATAGAAGTAAATAATTTAGTTCTCAAATGTGGGATGTCCCTAGTAATGAGAAGCCATTGAGAGGTATTCATCAGATATCTTCAATGGGCTCTGCAAATGTGTGAAATTTTGTGATTTAAGACTTTGTTTCCTTTATTTTGTTTTCAATGAGAAGTAAGAGCAGTCCTGTGCATGGGGAGGAGGGGACAACAGAAGGAAAAAGACAATGAGAATGACTTGGGGCTTTTTTTTTTTTTTTTTTAACATCTTTATTGGAGTTTAATTGCTTTACAATGGTGTGTTAGTTTCTGCTTTATAACAAAGTGAATCAGCTATAGGTAAACATATATCCCCATATCTCTTCCCTCTTGCATCTCCCTCCCTCCCACCCTCCCTATCCCACCCCTCTAGGTGATCACAAAGCACCAAGCTGATCTCCCTGTGCTATGCGGCTGCTTCCCAGTAGCCACTACTGGGCATATACCTTGGGGCTTGTTTTGACAGTGGATACGAGTGGTCTCACCTCTTGAATTCTAAGATTCAAATGATATTCACCTGCATGTGTTGATAAAGAGCAGACTAATTCTCTAAGAATTTTTAATTTTACAAATAATATATAAGCTTTATTTGATTTAAATTGGACTCCCACAGTGCATGATCAGAATTAAAAGAGTCTCTGGTAAGCCAAGGAGTGAGAGGACCAGGTTGACATCAGTGAGATGGAGAATTAGGTAATTACAGGCACACCTCATTTTATTGTGCCTCACTTTATTGCGCTTCGCAGATATTATGCCTTTTACAAATTGAAGGTTTGTGGCAACCCAGCATCCAGCAAGTCTGTCGGATTCATTTTCCCCATAGCATTTGCTCACTTCATGTCTCTGCGTCACCTTTTGGTAATTCTTACAGTATTTTAAACCCTTTCATTATTATTATATTTGTTACCGTCATCTGTGATGTTATAATAGCAAAAAGATTAGGACTCGCTGAAGGCTCAGATGATGGTTAGCATTTTGTAGCAATAAAGTATTTTTTAATTAAGGTATGTGCGTTGTTTTTTTAGACATAATGCTATTGGGCACTTCATAGACTACATTATAGTGTAAAAATAACTTTTATATGCACTGGGAAACCAAAAAATTCATGTAACTTGCTTTACTGCGATATTTTTTTTATTCTGGAACTGAATCCACAATACCTGCAAGGTCTGCCTGTGTTACCAAATGCTTTTGACAGAATTAAAGGACCAGAATAGGATAACACTCCTTTTCACACTTTGTACAATCTCATCCCTTTGGAAAATAGACCAGAATTCCAAGTCTCTTTCCTGACTTCATTACTTACTGGCCATGAGACCGTCAGCCGGTTCCTCAGCCTTTCTGAACCTTGCTTTCATTAACTGTAAAAATGGGACTAGTAATGGTACCTGCTCATGTGGTTGTTGTGAAGATTAAATAAGATGATACACCAAAGTGTTTAGCACAAAGGCTTAGTATATGGCATTTAAGAAATATTAACTAATATCAATTATCTTTACATAATCAATTTTAATATTTTTTAAAGAAGCCGTACAGAGGTCACAGACACAGGCTTTGCAGAGATTTTATACTGATCCTCTGCTCTGCCACACATTAGCCATATGACCTTGTGCAGATTTCTTTCTAAGCCTCGGTTTTCTCATCTGTAAGATAAGGATAATAATAACTGTGAGGATGAAATAGAATACATAAAGCACTTAATACAGTGCCTGCCTCATAATAGCACTCAAAACTTTTTTTTTTTTTTGGCCGCCTGGCATGTGGGATCTTAGTTCCCCTACCAGGGGTCGAACCTGTGCCGCCTGCAGTGGAAGCACGGAGTCTTAACCACTGGACCGCCAGGGAAGTCCCAGCACTCAAACCATTTATATGCGAGTGTGTATGTATTTATATGCGAGTGTGTATGTATTTATATGCATTATATAATATGTGAAAACTTGCACACACAAGAAAAAGACTTGAAACAGCCTCTGTACCCACACCCTGATCCACAGCCCTTTACTAGGATGTCTTTCCTCCAGAGTACATATAATTCTCAACAAGTCAGTTGTTTGACTTCCCAAGTCACAGAAGATCACCAGTCATAGACTAGAAGTGAAATAGGAGCTGCTAAATGCTGACTTTGTGACAAGTGTGAATTCACAGAAGATTTATGGAATTCTGTAAGACTGGAAACTCTTTTAGGGCAAAGGCTGGCTGGTATTCTTTGCTGCACCTAGTAAGTGCTTAATAAATGGTCCTAAATTGAACTGAGGGATTTTTAACATAGTATAAAGGATGTTTAAAATGAATTTCTTTTCAAAAGAAGATAAAGTACACATGCATTTACAAATCTTTATTTGCCAAAATCCATTTAAACATTATAGAAAAAAGTCTATCGAATCACTGAAATGAGGGGATTTGTAAAGAAATCTCACTCCTCAGAGATGTGGGCTATATGAGGAGGTACTTGCCGTAATTACCTCCATTGGTCACTTCATCTCAAAGTATAGCCCTGGTATTAGCGTGCTTTAATTCTACGTATGTTACCCTCTTTAACTAACACTTCCCAGTGCCATTGGTCATGAGCATGAAGTTCTGCTCAGAGACTTGCTTCTGGAGAAAAACCTGTCCTTCCTAGGTAAGTATTGCTTACGTCCTCTCCAGCATATATTATCTCCACGAGTGCTTAAATATATATTTTTTTAAATCTTCCACTTGCAGTTATTATGTACTAAAGGAAGAGCAAACAATGATGGATGCTGTGCATGTTATCTTTTATTGATTTAGAACTGAGCAGGAACTCAGTTACCTAATCCCCTGTATGTACAGCACGTGCACGGGCTTGCAATTAATATTTTATAGCATAAGTGGCTGAAAAAATGCTTTAATATCTGTTGCAGTATTACTTTTGGTGTCATGAGATATTAACCATAATCTAGGCCTTATGAGAGAAGGAAACAAAAGAAATATTGTCCATAAAATACTTTATATATTAAAAAGAATTGTTAGAAAAATTCACGTTAGGTATTTTTGTCTCATGTATGGAATTGGCTAGTACTTTTACTTGAAAATGAAATACTGAGCTTTTATTATTTTTATGCCAAAGATGAATTGTCATCATAGATTTAGTATGATTTTTTAAAATCTCACATGTATGCATGTGTTTGTGTGCCAATGTGGAATCTTATTACAGATTGTTATTTCTTTCAACATCTCTTACGCAGTAGAAATTAAGCCTCAAAAGGCATTCATGTGATAACTGATCACAGCAACCATAAAGCACTCTACAAGGAATTAATTCCTCTTCTCTATTTTAAATGTGGTAATTTGTCAAGGTCCTACACAGATCGTATTATTGTACACATCTGTTTTATGTAGATGTTTAAGAGTTTGCATAGTGTATTTTTTTTAGTTTAAAAACATCAAACAATATTGGATTACATAATTTTTGCTCCAAAATGGACAAGACTTAGCCAAGGAAAGTCAAACAAATGGTCTTATGTGAAGTTGGGGAAGGATGTTGAATACAGTCCTGCAAGAAGTCTGTTTTAAGTCTTAATATTCAGTATTTTTATTAGTGACCTGGAGAATGGAGATGAATGTGTTATAAGATTGTTGGTAATTTTAAGATGGGGTATACCATAAATATTCTCCAGCGAGAGTTAAAGAAAGCTGATAAATTAGGAAAGTGGCCTCAGATTACTGAATTAAATTTTGCTATGTAAAAGCAGCAAGTTTTGTTTTTGTTTTGTTTTTTTAACATCTTTATTGGAGTATAATTGCTTTTCAATTGTGTGTTAGTTTCTGCTTTATAACAAAGTGAATCAGTTATACATATACATATGTCCCCATATCTCTTCCCTCTTGCATCTCCCTCCCTCCCGCCCTCCCTATCCCACCCCTCTAGGTGGTCACAAAGCACCGAGCTGATCTCCCTGTGCTATGCGGCTGCTTCCCACTAGCTATCTATTTTACATTTGGTAGTGTATATATGTCCATGCCACTCTCTCACTTCGTCCCAGCTTCCCCTTCCCCCTCCCCATGTCCTCAAGTCCATTCTCTAGTAGGTCTGCATCTTTATTCCCGTCTTGCCCCTAGGTTCTTCATGACCATTTTTTTTTTTACATTCCATATATATGTGTTAGCATACGGTATTTGTTTTTCTCTTTCTGACTTACTTCACTCTGTATGACAGTCTCTAGGTCCATCCACCTCACTACAAATAACTCAGTTTCGTTCCTTTTTATGGCTGAGTAATATTCCATTGTATATATGTGCCACAAGAAGATGTGGCACATATATACAATGGAATATTCCTCAGCCATAAAAAGTTTTTTTATATAAGAAGAACAACTGAGATGTTCAGCATATGGAAAGAGGGTGAATTAGATAGAAATCACTTTTTAAAATCTGATAAAAAATAGAGTGTATAATGACTCAGAACCAGTTGGAATGGATGACCTATGATGCACCATGAGATACGTTGTAGAACTACGGAGTTCCGATAATATTATTAAGTATCTGATCATATTGATCACTCAGTGACCAATACGGCACAGCCAAGTCTATTGTTTGAAGCCACCGACTGAGCAGTCATATTTTCAAGACTGCTTGGTATTACTCTCTTGGCACCATCTGCTTAAGAGTAGTCAGGCCCTCGGCACCACTTCTTTGCTTCGACTAGCTTTTCTCTGCTTCCTTCCTGAGGACTAGAAGACCCCACCAGGGAGGAAAAGCAAAAGGCTTACTCATAGCTTAAACTAGTCCCAGGTCCTTGACTCCCTTGATTCCGGGAACTGAGTACACTAGACTGGATTGGCCATGGCTGACAAAGGCAGTGCAGAAACACGCCAGGGAGTCATTGCCACTTGCATACGGGTTCAGAAAGGGGACTTAATATGGAAGGATCCCATCTATTCCTCTGTGCTCTAAGATCTAGAGGTAATTATTTTATTGAAGCATACTAAAGATGATACTTAACTGGTGTTTTAGCTGGCTTCATGTAACCTCAGTCCTGTTTTGAAGCATTTCCTCATCAGCATATGAAGAAGTTGCTATTCTATGCACTTTAAGTGTTTTAATGTAATACTGAATTAATACATGTTTATTTATGGTGAAAACATGAAAATTCAAAGCTTTGTATGGAGTATTGTTATGGGGTTGTTCTTTTACCTTGTAAATACCCCTTCACAATGATTAATCATATCTAAAGTACTGTACCAGGTAAATTTAGATAGATCATCAAAAATATTGGTATATAAATAGACCACTAAACGTATTTTATGTCTTCTTGTTTACATGTGTACACCGTGAATTTTGTTGCAGAGACATTGCAAACATGTTTGTTTTACTTTGATTTTTTTTAATAAGTGAAGGTAAAATCAATCTCTTTCCCTCCGTGTCTCTCTCTCTCTCTCTTTTCCTCCCTCCCTCCCTCCTTCAAATCTGAACTACTTTCAAAAGACAAGGATTCTTATTGTTTATATATTACCCCTTCTTAAGAATTATGACTTCCTGAAATTTTTTATCTCATTTAAAATTTTCCACCCATTGTGCTCGATATGTCATTTTATGAAATACATATTTTATCTGACCTCTGTTTTACAGAGGTCAGATAAAAGAGAAAAATAAAAATAAATCACTTTTATCTTAACCCTAATAATTTCTTAAATTTTCTTGACTTATAGCCATGTTCTGAGCAGTTGCTATGGCACAAGATTTAACCAGGCACAACTGGAAAGAGAGTCCTTTTCATTGAAGATTTGAGTGTACTCATGGATTTATCCTATCTTGTAAATGTATCCATTTTGTACTTCTCAAAATGTATATTGTATTAAGAGGAGTCAACGTTGAATAAATGACTTTAGTTTCTCCAACTAGAAAATATATTTTATTCACATATTTGTTCGAAAAATAAGTTACTGAGTCAGGTACTATTTTAGGCATTAGACATAAGTCAGATAAAGTCCCTGCTTTTGTAGCGTTATGGTCTAGTAGGGAGACAAGTGACAAACAAATGATTACAGGTAATTTCTAGCAATTTTCTCAGAGTTCTTGTAATTCTTTTATTCATTATTCATTCATTCTTTTCAGTTAACTTTGGTCGCGTGTGTTCTCTGCATGCCAGGAACTATACACTAATGACTACGAGAGTGATGACAAACACTCCCGCCGTCCGGCTACTCACACTCACACACACTATTGCCTTGTCCGTCCCAGTAAGAATGCAGTTTCATCTAGTGCATCTCACTTGATTGTCTTGATAGTGAAAATAAATACATTCAAGGCTGTTATCCTGCGTCTCCTATGAAATTTTGGAAACAAAGGTACAGATTATATTAAAAATCAATAGCTACCCTTTACATATGAAGAAAATGCTACTGGCTCATAAGCTACTTTTCCTGAAGTGGTGATAGAATTCTACTTACTCATCTGTTCTCTCTCAGTGGCCCCTTCCTGCTTCCATGTGCTTCTCGGACAGCTAGTTGAGCTCATTAGCTTGGCTGTCTTACCACTAAGCTAACCACTCTTTCTTTCGGTGCAGCAGACAGTTACCTTTAGTACTTGCTATGGGCAGGTACCATTAGGGATTAAAAAAAAAAAAAAAACTTGAGTCAAACATGGAGCCTTCCAGGAAAATTTCAGATAAGTAGAGGTCAGTTCTTTCCAAGGATAGTTAATTTAGAATGAATATTTATTGATGGGCATTTAAAGTCTCAGAAAATGTGAAGAGCCTGCTGCCCACTTTTAGGCTTGGAAGCACAAAGAACCCCTTCTTAAACTTAAAATTGCCCAGTGTCACTTGTGACCATCCTTATCCCCTCTGCTAAGAGTTTGTTCCATTTCTAATATCAGTGAAATAGAAAATGTATTATGTCTACTGATGGAGATGTTTTAATTTGTATCTCTCAAGTAATTAATGAAACCACGTTTTGTTATATCCTCTCTCTGTCTCTGTCTCTCTGTCTGTCTGTCTCTCTTTTTTGAGGGGGTGAGGGGAGAGATTTGGACAAAAGGGAAGGGAGGAAAGGAAAATAGTGACAGCCAGAAGATGACAAGACAGTTTGCACTGTTAGGGAAGATATGAAAGAGCTTGTACCAAAGACTGAAGACGAACCATTCGTCCTCCATGGGTTGGCATATCTCCAGGTCGGAGGGACTTTCATTAGTGGCTTCCACAGCCACTGTCTGGTGCAAATTCTTGTTAAGTTTGGCTTAATAAGGATGGCTCTGGAGTTATTTTATTCTTTCCAGTGAATGTTGCCCTGTTAGTAGAAGCTAACAATTATTTTGAGTGACACCTGAGAGACATTTGCTTCATCCCTTCCTCACCCTACCATGTTTGGTCTTGCCTTATGACAAACCAGCATATTTTACATGGGTGCTTTTCTAGCATTCATGTATTACTCTGTGGGACTCCAGGAGGGTGTAATCTGTAAAGCCAAATAGGCTTAGTGAAGGATGTCCCTTGCTGTAAGAAATTAGGATCTTTGTTTCTAAGAGTTCATCTACTCCTGCTGCTTTATTCCCCACCTGAAGCAACAGTGCTCTGGGGAAGTGATTATGATGTGACAAACGGGGGATTATGACTTTAGGTGAAGAATAGGCAGTGGGAATAGATGAGATTTAGAATACTAGGATTGTGTTTACATGCAGATGTTAGCAGTAGAGGATAAGAGACTAGAAATAAAACATATGGTTATATGGGCTAAAGGGAACTGAGATGGTTGGGTATTTCAGAAGGTATCAACTATTTAAATTCCTAACTAAAGGTTAAAAATTAGATGCAGATTTCAGGGTAACAGGAACATTATATTGGGGGCAGGATGTGGAGAATCTGGGGACTGTTCTCCCCTTCCTGAAGAAGTTGGCAAGGTGAGGGACCATCTTTACTTACTTGCCTTATTGAATATGCTTGTGCACGCTTCTCCCTGGGACCAAGAGAAAAGAACCACAGACATGTGTACGCTGCTGAAAGACAGGTTCTTTGGAACTTTGAAGACAGGTTACCCTGTCCACTTAATGATGGTAGTCTTCCTGCTTCAGGCCCACAGCTCTTCAGTCACCATTGCTCTGGTTAGATAACTCGCATCTGCCAATATCTGCTTTCCTGGCCACTGGTGATAAATTAAAACTTTTGGTTGTAAGTGACAGAAATCCAGTCCAACTAGATTATATGCACACACAAAAAAGGAGAATTTATTAATTCAGAGATATACCCATGAAGTCCAAAGGAGAAGTTTGCTTCTGGTGTGTCTAGAATCCAGAAGACAAAACAATGTCGTCAGTTCTCCTCTTTTTTCCCTTTTGTGTTCTTTTTTGCCCTGTTGGCTTCATTCTTAGACAACAAAGATGATCCCTGGCAGTTGCTAATTCGTTTACTCTTGAGAGTTTGTAATCCCAGGGAACAGCGGTGCTTCTCGTTGGCCTCATAATGAATCTTAGAAAGGGCTCTGATCGGCTCTTCTGGGTCAAGTGTCCACTCCTGTGGCCAGTGGTTGGGGGGCGGGAGGACCGCCCACCAGAATCACATTGTGAGAGTAAGGTGGCAGTGCCAGACAGGGCAGAGTACAGGACAGAAAAACTCAAATATCTCACCCCACAGAGAATTAGCTACAGGTTGGAGCTTTATTCCCCATAACCAAAAGGCATCGGGGGTCAAATCTGTTACTGTTATTGTTGGATTGGTTCCTTGGTCCTGTGTGTTTGTGTATCAGTGTGTAGAGATCACTTCTATGTCTCAGAGCTGCTAATATGCCTCCCTCCATTGAGATTCGTTCAGGGACAATAGGGTCTTAACGTCAGTGACTACACCTCAAAGAGCTGGGGCAGACAAAGGCTAACATTCATCCATTCCACAGAATTTTGGAGTTAGAAAGGGCTCTGTGACCATCCCATCCCCCTGTTCTGTTTAGTGGAAACTTGCCCCGGACCTTTCATCAGAGTTATTGCCCTCCCCCTCCCAATAACTTGCCCTGAATTCTTTTTACTCTACCATGCTGATTTGTCCCTTCTCTTGTGGCATTAAACCAAAAGAACTTAGAGCGATGCAGTATAAACTATGGAAGAGTTTTGCTTTTGTCGTCCATGTTCATGTCCTCTGTCTCCACAGCTGCCAGTCAGCAGGGGCCAGCCTACCCTGCCTCACTTTGCACTGTCCTGGCTTGTGACCTCCCATTTGTTTCCTATCTTTAGGGCACTTCAATTTTTACAAGTATTGTCCCCTAAAGGCATAAGCAAAGGACAAGGTCAGAGCAGTCAGTTGTATTCCTTATTAGTGGCTTTGATAAGAGGCTTTGGGGGAAGAGGTTAAAACTAATGGCTGTAATGAAATTTTTAGGTTCTCTAAAGATTTCATTCATCTGTGTTATCGCTCTCCCCATTAAATGCATATCTGTTCTGCGTACCTTTGCACATGGTTTGCATAGCATAGTAACATCTATTACCAAAACCCTGCTAACTTCTTAAATTGGAAAGGCTGTGAAACTTACTCTTAGAGAATATAAAAATATGGAATGCAAAGGTCATAGCACCAATTATTGAATGAGACAGTGTTTTGGGGGGGAAAAAAACCAGAAAAACAAGATACTAGAGTAGAAAAGATATACTATAGTTTTCACTTGTATTGATGTGTATTTTTTGCCCTTCCCCAATTTAGTAAAAATGGAACAGGTGTTAAAAAGTTTCTTTTTGTACGAGGTATTTTAACCTAGCATTTTAGAAACGTTTTGACAAATTCATAGATAGAAGACCATGTCAGAATATTATTTTTCTTTTCATTTTCAGATGTCATGAACTGGAATTGTGCTTAATTTCTCTGGGAAATAACTGTATTTCTTAAATTTAAAATCTTTTAAGAAAAAAAAAAAAAAGAAAACCTCAGACTTCTTCTTGGCAGTCCTCATGTCTTGCTATGATTCTTAAGTATATGTTAACTAGTTTCAGATGTGTTTTGTTCTCTGACTCAAAATCACCCCTTTATTTTAAAAAAAGAAATTGTGTAATCAGTACTTAATTGCTTTGGATATTTTGGGCATTTAGCGGAGAGGGTAATTAAAGGTCTTGAGAAATTAAACTTTCACAGTGTTCTTTACATGTGTGTGATTCCTTTTTAAAAATGTCCTCTAAAGGCAAGCTTGGCAACTTAAAAACAAATGAAGATCTGGATTGTTTTTTAAAATGTAACATCAGTTTTATCTGTGGATGCAGTTTCATTGGTTTTTTAGTTCCATTGAAGAAAGGATCATTAAGATGCTAGAAATCAAGAGATTATTTCGTTCGTCTCCTCTTCAGTCAGGTGTCAACTAAATACTATCCAACAGATAGCCATCCCCTCTCTTGCGTTTCCAAATCTTTTAGGAGGAAAATGAGAAAATTTTCCCCACTTCATAAGTATTACACATGATCAAATTTAAATATTTGCCATAATTAAGAGTGGTATATGGTCTGTTGGGACAAACCAGTACTTGGTTGTGGTGGGCTCTTGTCTATATCTGGCTATTTGAGAGGCCCAGGTATTGGCAGTCACTTAACTTCTCTTGGCCTCTTTTATCATGTATAAACTGGAGGGTTGGAAGACTTTACAAGCTCAGAAATACTGTGTTTCTTAAGGCACACATTATCTAAATACCCTACATTTTGTAGATCTAGAGGCTAACAAGTCTGCTTTTAAGTGAGAGTATTCTTATGTTAACTTTGATAATGAACACTTGAACTATGACATT
This sequence comes from Balaenoptera musculus, assembly GCF_009873245.2. Taxonomy (NCBI): domain Eukaryota; kingdom Metazoa; phylum Chordata; class Mammalia; order Artiodactyla; family Balaenopteridae; genus Balaenoptera; species Balaenoptera musculus. The sequence goes on along the minus strand of NC_045786.1, from coordinate 95,379,994 downwards.
AACAAGCCTGTACTTATGAAATATATTAGGTGTTTTTAATATACCTTAAATCAGAAGAGCCCTACTTCATATTTGCTACATTCACTGAATAAGTTAGGTATACAGAATTTGGAGATTGATTTCATATTGATCCCCAGCAATTCTGGGAAGTTATACTAAAAGTACTATTCTAAAACATTGCTGCTACTCTTTTTTTTCCCCTTTCTAACTAATGTTATTCTTTCTTTTTTCTTAATCCTGATCATTTTTTCTTGAAGAAAACAGCAGGTTACTTAAACATCCAGTTTTCCACTTGGGAAGTGCAAAGAATCATAAGTAACCGCTTGGTTCCAATATGTACAAAAAGCTCTAAAAACATGGATGAAACTTATGATTCCCAAGGAAAATATAAATTGCAAAACTGACTATATAAGAGATGAAAATCTAAACAGATCAGTAGCCATAAAAAAAAAAGGGAAAAGTAACCAAAGAGCTACCCACTTGTAGTAGCAGCAGGCCTAGATTGCTTATTATGGGGAATTCTGCCCAAACTTTAAGGAATGGATAAATCCAATGTTATTTAAAATACTACAGACCAAAGAAGAAGGTAGGAAAACTTCCCATGAGTAGTCCCTTCCTTGATGATCAAGATGCACCTCAGAGCAGGCAGCTGGGGCCAGGGGTGAAAGATAGCAGTGAAAGTCATCAAATACAACCTTGAACTTTGGGTCACTTTTGTTGTCTCTTAAATCAGGCAAGAAAATTATTAAGTCAGTCTAGGTGGGCTTTGCAGAAAACATGGGTATTCTTAAAAATGCATTTATATTTTATTCAGTTACCCTTTTGAGTCTTAAATATGTGCCAAGCATATGTTGGTGGTGAGAATGGGGCAGTGCATAGGCCCGGGATTTGGGAGACAGGCACATGCACAATGAGACAAGGGAATGAACAAAGAAGGAGGCAGAAGGGAAGTCATGTGGGATGATGACCGAGCCATAACCTCGAGATCCTAGAGTTGGAACCCTGACCCACCCAGTGGTCAACCAAATTTTAAATCCATACCCAATGGTTTGGATAATGATCTAATGGTAAGAAATCTTTGAAGGTCTGGGAGCCAGGAAAGGAGCATAATGCAAAGGCCAGGAAATCAGGTCAGATGGATGAGGCTGACCTTAAAAATCTCCCAGTAGGATGATCCATGATAGAAACTTCCTTCTCCTGGGACCTAGAGCAGATGAACAAGGCCACCTGTTCATAAATGCTACCTCCTATACTTGTACTCTCATCTTCTCTGAACTTTGCCAAGTTGTACCCTCCTCCTTTCTTAGGAAATCTAGGTTGAAAGAAATAGTGTGAAGATGGAAACAGGGCAGGTAAGGCAGTGAGAGTTTAGAAAATAAACAGAGAAGATACCCAATACATAATAACATAGTACTTCAGATATGTGGAATAACCTCTTTTAAAAAAAAAAAAAAGCGTAATATCTGGTGGTGACACAGACTTCTAGAAACTGTCTTTTGAGTACAGTTACTATTGAATCAACTTCATATTGAGAGGGAGGGAGGTGGAGAGGTGGCATGGAGAAAGCATTTGAATACTCTTGTACTTTGAGGTTCTCCACAGAAAGATGGGAAGATTCCCTAGCCTCACCTGATGTTTATCTTCAGGAAATTTAAATTGTAGGTATTGTGTTAGTAATTTTGGTGCAGTGAACAAGAGTGTAGCATCTGCCTTTTAAGGGATTTTAGTGTGTGCGTTTGGATTGCTTGGTGACCTTTGAAATTTTGTTTTGAGCTGCTGTCAGAAACATAATCATTTTTCTTTCTGAAACAGATTTTAACATCTGCAAAGGTTGATCAAGCTAGGATAGTTTTAATAAAATATTAATCTCTCTTTTTTAATGTCAACCCAGCTTTTAAAACTGTTCATCAGCTACCTGAAACATCAGCTCAAGGCACTTGGGTTGATTTAATAAATGCCTTTTCCATTAAACATTATTGTAGCCAGAATGCATTTAGAGGATAGAAATTTTTTCAGTCTTGTTCATCCACAGTCCAGTTTTCCAAATTCTCTTGTTTTTAAAGTAAGATTAATTTTATTTCCTTATTTCAACAGTTAACTTAGAATTTTTTATATTTCAAGCAGGGGAGATTGTTTCAAATTCTAGCATCAGTTCTTCAAAATTTGGATAAAGGATAACAACTGTAACCAAATTTAATTTAAATATCTAGTTTAAATATGTGTCTTGTCATTAAAAGGTTATTTACGTTTAAAATGCTGACCTCTCAAGATGTACACAGGAGTGTTCTAAAACAGAGTTTCTGAACATTGGCCATGAAACCACTGTCTTGGCCTGACAAATGGATTGGAAATAAGCTACCCAACAACTGGGAATGGGCCATTAATTTTAATCAAAGGTGATGCAGGAAGGCGAATGGGATGCATGACAATGTCAACAGCCCAGTAGGTGTTAAGAGACCACACAGCCTTCCTTGTTACTTGGTTGGGCCATTAGTTGAGGTTGGGTGAAGACAGAAAGCCATGTCTGGAATTGAATGACCAGGTCACTCCAAAATCTAACAGAGAACTGCTCATTTCAGAATCACCTTGTAATGCCGTTAGAAGTCAAGGACAGCGTGTAGAAAATATTGGAGGACTTTTTTTTTTTAACCAAGGACCTAGGTAGTTTTTTCCAACTTTGTCAAGCACTCTGTTTTCCTGCCTCCTTTCCTCCTGAATGGCTCATTGATATTTACAGAGGATCAAGAAATCGAACAGACTTAGAAAAAAACCTCAAAGCCTGTTTGCTTTTCAGAATTACATATTGTGAGTTGTAAAACTTTGGTAAATGCCAGAAACAATAGCTGACCAAAGGTATTAAGCAGGGTAATTAATTCTCTGTGGGGATCTCACTGTCCTTGTCTCTTTCTTATGTTCTTGTATGTAGGAGTAGTTTCACTAATTGAAACTAAACTTTCTTAATTGCTTTAATGAAAGCATTTGTTTTATAATTGTAAAGGCCAATGTCAATATTGGCTTGATAACATTAGTGATATTCATGGTGGTAGAAGCCTTTTCTTTTAATCAGTAAGTATACTTCATTATTTTGAGTATCTTCAGTTATAAGAAAGGTAGCGTATGACAGCTTGAATTAATGATGTTTATAATAAAGACATAAAAATGCAGAAGGGACAAAGAGGCAAAATGCCTCTATGCTTCCAGTTTGTTACGAAAGTTCATTTATTCCAACACAGCATTGCATATATAAGAATGATATGTATGACTGCATTAGTAATTTTTACACATTTTTAAGAAAGAAAAGCAATTATATTGCTGTCTTGTTAATGGAATACTGTGATAAGTAATAGTATTTGTTCATCCTGTAGATGAAGATCAGCTCCGTGCAAAGGGTTATGACAAAACACCAGACTTTATTTTACAAGTACCCGTTGGTAAGTCCTTAAACTCTGCTATGCATTTGTTTATAGAGAAAAGGGATGTGTTTTTCCCATAGCTTTGAAAAATTGTGTTGATGCTAGCAAATGTTACCAGCGAATCTAGATTAGCTTGATAATTTTGTATCTAAAAGTGTGAAATAATTGCAAAAGATTATTTTAAAATACCAGAAAATTATAGGTTTAGAAGAAACCTATGCCTTAAAAACTTTTACGTGTATTTGAGAAATAAACATGTGTTCTAAAGACATTTTGGTTACCGTTTTCAAGTCATTTCTCTAAGTACTGAATTTTTAACACAGGGTTCTATTGAAAAGCCAGGCTCACCTTGGTTTGCTTTCACATTACTTGTCAACTTATACAGGCAGTCTCAGAATAGGAGAGAGACTTTTGTAAATGACGAAAATAAAAGGGATGTGATTGTAGCATAAATGTTCCTTGTTACGAACATATGCGATGTGTTGTTTTATAATTACATCCATAGATGATGGTGAGGGCTAAGCCTCTGTTCATGAATGTGAAGCATAGAGAGACCCAGACAGAGTTCAGAATTTTCAATTTTCCCTTCCCTTTGCGCTATATTAGTAATGCTTTGTCCCTTAGCTGTAGAAGGGCACATAATTCACTGGATTGAAAGCAAAGCCTCATTTGGTGATGAATGTAGCCACCACGCCTACCTGCATGACCAGTTCTGGAGCTACTGGAATAGGTAAGGCCCCATTATTTTTCTCTTAAGATAAACGATATTCAGCTGAAATCTCATTAGAAAAAAATATTTTGTTTAGCTGGTAAAAATGCTAGTAGCCTTTGTTTCTAGTAAATACCGAGACTTGATTAATGTATTCATTTCAGGTAATTTCAACTTCTTTGCTTTCATAATGTAGCTTCATTTTTTAAAACGAAAAATCTCTGCATAAGGTCAAAATTAGTGTAGATGCCATTTTCCATTTTACAGTGATGATATTGGTGTCACTTAAAATATGAAAAATAGGATGTGATCTATATTATGATATTGACACTGACTTTTATCCTCTTGATGTGGAAGTTATGCTTTCTGTCAGATCTTAAAAAAATATTTTATCCTCAGCTCTCTGAGGAAAGTATCCAAACGATATGAAAGATCAAAACAAATTACCTTCCAGAGGTAGAAAATAGTTTACCTACCAACTTCAACCAACATTCCCAAAGGCATGGAGATATCAGTGGTTAAGGATGGTGTTGGAGGAGGGAGGAGGATGCCATATTACTGAGTACCCACCATGTGTCTGGGCCTGCAGATTATCTCAGTTAATACTCACAAGAAAGTTACTTCTATTCCCATTTTACAGATAACTAAACTGATACTCAGAGAAAATCTAACTATGGGTACAAGTAGTTATCATGCATTGTCTTTCTCACGTCTAAATCTGTGCTATTTTTAGCACAACTCTATTGTAATTTACAGTACAACTGTTGAAACTTTGGCCTTTGCTATTATTGGAGTCCCAAGCTTTCACACCACATATTTTTTACCCCTTAGATCAGAAGGGGCGTCAAGGGGTAACCTTCCTAGATTAACTGTGTTCCTCGGTCACTGGCCAACTGTAAGAATACAATAATAAGATGACATTGGTCCAATCATTAAGGAGAGGGACAGTAGCATCTGTGGACAGTAGTCTTACCCTGGAAAAAAACAGTGACAGCCTACAGAATTTGGCATTATATTGTTACTCAGCTTTACAAAAGGCCAGTGGACCTCTCCCATAGCAGATGAGCTAAACTAAGCCCACTTTTTGCCATGGTAACAATGATCATGACAAAATGCTAAATGTAATGGTTTTCTTGATTTTCTTGTGTAATTGTGCATAGCATCCGAGCTTTACTTTACAGGGATGGAGGAGGAAAGTGCAAAATGTTTTAGAAATCAATGCTGCTTCAGCGTTTCCTGTCTTTTATTCAGCCATTATTCAAATCAGCAGTAATGTGACAAATTGAATTTCAGATTTTTAGCAATTTTATGATGAGTTTGAAATAGTAAAGAAAGCATCATTTTTGATAGTATAGGAAAAGCAATGACAAGAAAATTAAATTGCATAAGTTTAGGTTGCTAAGGGATTTTTTAAAAACTGGTAAGCTCAATCATTATGCGTTGAGACTGTCTCCCCACTTTGGTACTGATCAAGCCTTTTATGAGAAACAATTAGAATTTGAATCCCAAATAGTAGAGCTTACTTAAAAATTCCAAAGGCACATCTTCATTCTAAAACAACTCAACTGTTGTTTGAATGTCTACTCTATGCTTAGCCCTCCCCATTTTAGAGGCTGATTAAATAATCAAGTCACGTGTATGGTAGACCTATGGATTATTCACATGGCCGGAGGGGCATCTGAGCAATGGATAACTTAATAGTTTGACTTGGACTGGATTTTGGATTATTTTGTTGCCTGCTGCTGTTTTAAATTTTAATGATGTTTTATTTACACTACTATTGACTTACATTTCCTAAACACATTGTGTGAATATATACCAGTGAAGTGGACATAGTTCATTTAGGGCGTGTTGTGTGGTAAGGGAAAGCCAGCCTTAGTTTTGAGTGTTCTAGCTCATTCAGGGGGGGAATGCTCTACACAAAAGTCACTAGTTCACCAAATGTCTGCAGAGAGGCCAAGAAATGCAGGTCATGCTGACATTCAATATGGAACATAGAGGCATTTACTTGGATATAGAATTTTGGTTGTAATAGTGATACAGACTTATCAGTGATGAGGCATTTTGACAGAAGGAGAACTTAGCACAGTTATGAAAGTTTGGGATCCTACTTTTTTTATATTTTGCCTCAACACAACTCACACAGCAGTAGCTAAAATTCTTCAGAGTAGGAAGAAATCTTTCCCACCTATAGGTAGCCTTTCAAGGAGGCTGTTGGTTGGCATTTGGGTTAATTGCTTTATTTGTATGATAAGCCTCTAGTCAACATAAGAACTGTTTTCTAGTGTCACACTATTTTTCTTTTTTTCTTCTAGTTTTATTGAGATATAATTGCTGTACAGCACTATGTAAGTTTAAGGTATACAGCATAATGATTTGACTTACAGACATCATGAAATGAAAAAATTGTCACGTTATTTTTAAATTAAACATTGGATTTTATGATAAGACTGTTCAGTGTTTGTGGAATCATAATCTGGTCTAAGCCTATTTTTCCACATAAATAACTACAGAGCCCCTACGTTTTAGTTTAATATTTCTCTAAGAGTTTTGTTTTTATGTAAATTAGTATTCTTACTCAGCCTTTCAGCAGCTCCTGATCACACCCTCCCTCTTTATTAAAACGTACTCTTTTTTTGGCTTCCAAAAGATATTCTTCTGGGTTTCTTCCCCACACACCAGCAACGTACTCGGTCTCCTTTGCTATCTCTTCTTCTTCTTCCCAGATCTAGGCTGGAAGGCCCTGGAACTCAGGGCTCACCCCTCCTCCCTCTTCTGTCTACATTCTTCCTGGGTGTTCCCTGGAAGATCTCACCAGAGACTGTGGCTTTATATTCCATCTCTATGCTGCCATCTCCTAATTTTTACCCTCAGCCCTAAGATTCCCCCTGAGTATACATTTGTTCATCTATCCAGCTGGCTATTCAGTATCTCCTCCTGGTTATCTAATAGGTATCTCAGCCTTTACATGTCCAAAATTAAACCCTTGACTTTCTTCCCCAAGCTTGTTACTCCCCCATTTCCTCCCAAGCTCAACTAGTGGCACCACAATATCTCCAAATCCTCAACCCCGAGTATCATCGCCAATCCATCAGCAAGTCCATTCAGCGCTACCTTCACCACGTCTCAAATTGTGCCTTGTATCACCACCCCACCTGCTGCTGCCTCAGCGTCTGTAAGCGTCTCCTGGACTATTCCTGTAGCTTCCAAACTGGTCTCCTTAACACTCAGCACTTGCACTCCTGTGGTCAGTGTTTCATACCCCAGCCAAATTGACTCTTGGAAAACATATATCAGATTGGGTCGCTTCCCACCACATTTAAAATAAAATCCAAACTCTTTACCGTGACATTCAGAGCCCTGCATGATCTACCTCTCACCACCCCCACTTCTGTCCACACCTGCCCCTCTCCTCTCACCTAAGGTTCTCTCTGTCTCTTATAATTCCTTGGCCACGCTGACTTTCTCTGTCTTCCTTGAATCTACACTGCTTGTTTCTGCTTCAAGACCCTCACTCTGGCTAATCCTTCTGCTTGGAACTGTCTTCACTTGGATCTCCACATAGCTTGCCCTTTATGACATTCAGGTGTCTGCTCAAATTTCCCCTCCTCAGGGGGGGCCTTCCCTAACCACCCAGTCTAGAAGGCACCACCCTCAGTCATCCTCTCTCCTCACTCGGCTTTACTTTTCTTCATAATACTTAGTCCTGTCTGAGTGAATGAATAGACAGTAGTTGGAAACATTTATACAAACACCAATTTACTTGGTTTGAAAGAGCTTTACCTTTTATATTGCTATTTCTAATTACGACACGTAGGGTGCAGTTCATTCCTTTGTAATCAAAGCTTCAGGAATTTTCCCCAGCTTAATTAACCTCAAACAAATTTAAATTTTGCAATGTAGTCACCTTCCCTAAAATCAGATACTGAGTGCAGAACATAAGCTGCCTTTTCGGCAAGTGGGCCCTCATCCCAGGTACGATCTTGATTAAAGAACTCCTCAGAACTCTCCAGTTCTGTGGGGTTAAAAGAATGCCTCTGAGAAGCAGCATTTGAACCATAACATAGCCCCAAATTATATAGGGCTATGCCTACAATTGTATAGAAAATGCATATATATTTACATATATCTATCTCATATACTTAGGGCTATCTATATACAAATTGTATAAAAAACCATATTATGCAGTTGGAAACAAAAAATACCTTCTCGTCCTACTTGTCTAGTCAAAAGGTGGGTTCTTTGACAATTTGACCTACATTACTAAGTTTATTTTCTTATTGAGATGGTGACAGGTAAAGAAGAAACTAATTCTACAATGTGAGGCCAGAATATACATGGGTTCTAACTTGTGGCCTTTCAAAGAAGCAGAAGTAGACACCCTATGCTCACTTTAGTGGTTGGCGATAAAGTGGGTCTGTTTGGATGAAAATACTGATGACTCTAAATTACAAAGAACCACGTGCAACCATACAGCGCATGAACAATGCCCAACAGCACTGAGTCAAGAACATGGAAGTCTCAGCTGTTAAGTTCAGCCCTGTCATCTGCCATTCTGGGCACATTCTGACACACTGTCATCAGTGGAATCTATTTAAAACTAAAGTGCACTTGGAAGATATACCTCTCTCCTTCTCTCAAAGAAGATCTAAGCTTACTGACTGGAAAGAATAAGGCAAAGTTTTGTTTGAGCATGATTTTCCAGTTTAGTGATCCTTGATGTAATGGGAGGAATCTATCCTGTTCCTGGGTTTGAATCCAGGCTGTGCCACTCTCTGGTCCCATGACTGGGAGCAACTTGCTTAACGTCCCTGAGCCTTTGTTTTTTCCTCAACACAATGAGGTTGATAACACCTTCTTCACCATATTGTTGTGCAGAGCAGTTATTTAATACATATAAAGCACTTTCACAGTGCTTGGCAGACAACAAATATACTCTCCTCTGTCTCTTTTTTCCTGTGTATCACTGTCTGATAGAATTTAGAAGTCTTCTGAGTAGATGTTTTAATTTCCTTCTTTGCCAGATAAACTCCTACTCGGCTAACTTCAGCACTCAGCTTGACTGACATCTCTTTGGGAAACCTTCCTGCAGTTCACGATTGCGTTCAGTGCCCCTCCTGTGTTCTGCTAATAAGTTCATAGCATTTGTCAAATACTGTAATTGCTTGTTTACTTGCCACTCTCCTCCAGTTAATATATTGAGTTACGTCCTACCTGTTTGTTTTATCCAACATCAAATGCCCAGAAGCTGGTGGAATGCCTGGCATATAGGTGCCAGTAGGTGATCAGTAGATATTTATTGAACAAATAAATATATGAATGGATTTTCTGATGCATAACAGACAACAACATTTTGAATCAACCATTAAGGATTTTGTTAGACATTGTGACATTAAAACACAATAAGACCAAAATTTTTTCTTTGAGAATGCCACTCTAAGGACAGTGAGAAAAATGCCTCATTTTTCTAGAGAACTTTTATAGACTTTTCAGATGTATAGACTTTGCAGATCTATATCATGAAATATAGCATGTTTATTTACATACGAGTTTTAAAATAGAAAATAACCGATAAGTGGCAAATGCATTTTATGAAGTTTTTTAGGCAAGTATTTTTAATCTTATATTGATTATTTGCTTTCACAAAACTTCAGCAAGGTCTGTTGTTTGATATTTGACATGGAATGCCTTAAAATTCCTGAGCAGAAGCTATTCTCTAGTTTCTTTAGGGACTGCGTGAAACTGGGCCCACCTTAACACTTGGGGGCCTGGGACAAGAGTGTGAATGGAGGCCTATATACAATGTGCCCAAATATTTAAGGTTGTGTATCAAGTTAACAGACAGCAAATAAAATCTGTTTTATCCTGCATGAAGATCTGGAAGTTCAGATTTGCATTAAGAATTCCTGGACTTCTTGGAGATCCAGGCTGCATATGGCAGTGTAGGAATAGGTGCCGCCACTGCACAGCCCATCTCCCTTTTCTTATCACCTTTGGCTCTATCCTACACCTGGGAAGGTTTTAAGCACAGCCCAGCCTGCACATCCAAGCTCCATGTATTGATACCTTCCCACAAACCTCTGCCCTTGGTCATGTCTCAGGCCAGAGGTGCACACTGTGGTGGTCTGCCCTCTTATCAAACAGGCAGGCCCTGAGAGTGGTCTCAGGACCATTTGATCAGGAAGTTCTGAGGTCCCTGGCAACACGGAGTGTGACTTAGAAAGGTATTGGAGGGAACAGACATCAGGTGAAGATGTTCCCTATGCTCTGCAGTCTCCTCACCCTATGGGCTGTGGTACAACCAGAGGAGCCCAGAGCAGAATCCTCTAAAGTTTGGGTCCAGGCCATGGACCCCTCTTGACTGGGACTAAAGGTATCAAAGGAAGCAAGTATATTTGTCTTCCGAAGTCATTTCTTGTGCTGATGTTAGGATATGAGGGGATATGAGCACCAGAGGAAATATGGGCTTGATCACATTTATGTCTCACTGAAAAGATGGAGAGCTGAGTTCCATCTGTGGGATCTTTGAACCTTTGGCTCCAGAGAGTCTACCCTCCTAGAGGCAATGGTAAGCTAATACCTTCTGCCACAGGAATCGATTTGACTTTAGTTCTTACCTCTAAGTATTTTTTAAAGATTGCTTATTTACTCAATGGTTTAGTGATTGCTTTCTCTGGGCTGTGCTAACTTGAGAGGCGAGGCATTTAGAATGGGGCTGCCAAGCAGTTACAGTTAAGGAAGGTATTTTTCAGAGGATGTCCAAAAGTTTTTCCTGTATGAAGATACTTCCAGGAAGCCTGCAATTAGCCAAATCACAGATTTCCAGTTATTTCAGTCTTGTTAACAACAAGGCTGATCACATCTGTCTTAGGTTGGAGAATGTGCCTCAGCTATAGAAGCTCTTGCAAACCTTCAATTACAGCAGCCTCAGAAGGCACTGCTGCCGTATACTAACAAGCAGTCATCACCAGCAACAAGAGACAGATTGACTAATAATCAGCAAATGCACTGGAGAGGGCCTCTCTGAAGGTAAAAATATAATAATTTGCTTTTCCATCTCTTATAGTGGTGCTGGTTGTGAGATACTGATGTCTCATTGTTCCAGAGAAATACTTGACACTGTTATGTCAAGCTGGAGTAACCTTGAAATATTTTAAAAGGACGAAGGAAGTGTCTTCTGTGTAGATAGTACTTTTATGAGTTCTCATAATGGTTAAGTACCATTTTTTTCTGCATTTGAAGTATGAATAGCAAGAACTTTGCCCACCACAGAATTCATATTTTCTGCCATTGTTAACTGTTTTCAATGTTGACTTTAAATATAAAACTGAATGAGGAATAGAAATGTTGTCTTAGACCGTTGAAGTGGTATTTGCAATAAAGAGATAGTGGTTGAGAAAACTGGAATGAGTTAATCAAGGATTAAAGGGAAAGAAAATAGGCTTATAAGGAAATGTTAGTGAATCACAGTTTCTCAGAAAGATGTCTATCTGATTATTACCTTCAAGCATGTACAAGATATTTTTTTTAGTTGGGGAGGGATGGTGCCTATTGACCAGTTTCCCAATTCCAGGGGGCCAAAGAATTGTTGAAAGCATAACTCTTCTTGCTGAGCTATTATGATAGAGTTAATATGAATCACATATATTTCAGAAGTATTACCACAAATCAAACCAACAAGCAAATGATTGGGTGTCCATTCATGGGAACACAACCATTATGATTGTCCAGAGAGAGTAAGAGAAGAATAAAGGAAGTGACTCAGGAGCACAGGGTCAGGAGCCCAAGGATACAGAGTTCATTTTTGAAAGTAATTTTGGAATAATGGAGATCAGGTTGAAATTGCTGCTAAAATGGCTTGGGGTTTAGGGCAGTGATTCTCAAACTTCACATGTATTAAAATCACATGGTTGGAACTTTTTAAATATTGATGTGAGATTCATCCCTGGAGAACTGATTTAATTGGTGTGTGGTGGAGCCTGGACCTTAGGAGGTTTTTTTTTGTTTCGTTTTGAAAACTTCTGATGATGACGTTGACCTGCATCAAGTTGAAGTCCACTGCTTTACATGGCCTTCATTTGCCAGCTAGCCCCAGCATTCCTAGCCTAGGTGCTTCTACATAGAGTCTTCATGAGAAAAAGGAGAGTTTTATTGAGGAATACTGGTTCAGATCAGCAAACACTTCACAGACGCTTGTTAGTCAGTTGGCATCTGGCCTCTGCCTTTGAGGGCTTCATAGTGAGGACTGAGGCAGTAAATTGCAAAGACAGAACCTGAACCCAGGTCTCCCTCTGAACTCATACCTGTGTTCTTTCTGCTCGACCATGCAGCTTAATGTCAGTCATAGTGATAAACCTGTTATAAGAGGCCACTTACTCTGTCACTTAATGCAGGGATCCCCAACGCCCGGGCCGTGGACCAGTACCGGTCCGTGACCTGTTAGAAGGTAAGCGGCAGGAGGTAAGTAGTGGGCGAGCAAGCGAGCGAAGCTTCATCTGTATTTACAGCCGCTCCCCATCACTCGCATTACCACCTGAGCTCTGCCTCCTGTCAGCATTATGGTGTTGTATAATTATTTCATTATATATTGCAATGTAATAATAATAGAAATAAAGTGCTCAATAAATGTAATGAACTTGAATCATCCCAAAACCATCCCCCACCCAACCCCGGTCCTTGGAAAAATTGTCTTCCACGAAACTGGTCCCTGGTGCCAAAAAGGTTGGGGACCGCTGACTTAATGCGTTTGCTAAGCTGAAGCTAAAAAGCTCTCCAGCATATGAGGTGTAGATATTCACCTTCATGTGGTTCAAGAAAATGGGCCAGACGTTCTCTGTTGCTCTCTCTGTTGCTCTCCTTATTATATATTCAAAATGCACATCTGTAGAATTAATACAAAATCCTGTCAGATATACATATCTGTGCACCCAGAACATAATAACCCCTAAATTGTTGTATTTGAAATCTACAGGATCAGAGGTTTTTTATATATGGTACAGAAAAAAGTAAGCATGTAAAATGTCTGTTTTAATAAGTGATGGTGTTTTTAAAAACAGCTTTAATGAGATATAATTGACATACAATAAACTGCACTTTTTTTTTTTTTTTAATTTATTTTTGGCTGTGTTGGGTCTTCTTTGCTGTGCGAGGGCTTTCTCCAGTTGCGGCGAGCGGGGGCCACTCTTCATCGCGGTGCGCGGGCCTCTCACTATTGCGGCCTCTCGTTGCAGAGCACAGGCTCCAGACGCGCAGGCTCAGCAGTTGTGGCTCACGGGCCTAGTTGCTCCGCGGCATGTGGGATCTTCCCAGACCAGGGCTCGAACCCGTATCCCCTGCATTGGCAGGCAGATTCTCAACCACTGCGCCACCAGGGAAGCCCCAAACTGCACATATTTAAAGTATATAATTTGACAAGTTTAACATATATATAAACTCATAAAATTATCACCATGACAAAGATAGTGACAAAGATACCTACCACCTCTACAAGTTCCTTGTACCCCTTTATAAACCTTCTTCTCAGTCCCTTCAGTTGTCTCTGCACCCAGGCAACCACTGATCTACTTTCTGTCACTATTCGTTAGTTTACATTTTCTGTTTTCTGTAAATGGAATCATTCAGCATATACTCTTTTGTCTGGCGTTTTTTTTTACTCAATGTAACTATTTCATTATTCATCCATGTTGTTGAACATATCAAGAGTTCATTTTTTTTCATCGCTGACGAGTATTCAATCGTGTGGCTGTCCCACTGTTTGTTTATCCATTCACTTGTGGATAGACATTTAAGATGTTTCTAGTTCTGGCTATTAGTAATAAACTTTCCATGAACAGTCATGTAAAAATCTTGTATGGTTTCATTTCCCTTGGGCAGATACCTAGGAATAAAATAGTTGGGACATTTGGTAAGTGGATTTTTACCTTTTTGAAAATGATTAAACTGTTTTCCAAAGTGGTTGTACCATTTTATGTTCCCATCAGCAGTTTATGGGAGTTCCAGGTGCTCCCTTCGGTCAGTCTTTTTAACTTCAAACTTTCTAATAGTTGTGTAATAGTGTCTCAATGTGATTTTAGTTTTTCTGTAATGACAAATGATATTGAGAATCCTTTCATATGTTTATTTTTTATCTATTTGTCTTCTTTGGAGAAGTGTCTGTTTAAATCTTTGGTTCATGTTTTAGTTGAGTTTTCTTATTATTGAGTTTTGGTAGGTTTAAAAAAATCATGGATTTAAGTCCTTTATCAGATATATGGTCAGATATGAAATATTGTCTTCCAGTCTGTGGCTTGTCTTTTCATTCTCTTAACAGTGGCTTTCAAAATCAGAAGTTTTTAATTTTAATGAAGTCCAGTTTACCAGATTTTTTCTTTTATGGATTATGCCTTTGATGTCGTATCTAAGAAATCTTATAGATTTAAAGATTTAAAGAAATCACAGAGATTTTACCCTTGTTTTCTTCTAAAAGATTTATAATTATGTATTTACATTTAGGACTAGCATCCATTTTCAGTTAATTTTTATGTATGGCATGATGTATGGCTTGAAGTTTATTTTCTTGGATATGGATATCCAGTTGTGCCAGAACCATTTGTTGAAAAGCCTATCCTTTCTCCCCTAAATAGCCTTTACACATATGTCAAAAATCAATTAATCATATATGTGTGGGCCTTTTTCTGAATTCCCTATTTTGTTCTGTTGGCCAATTTGTCTGTCTTTATACTAATTGTACACTGTATTGATTACTATAACATAATTTTGAAAACAGGTAGTGTTAGTCCTCCAACTTCATTTTTCTTTTTCAAGTTATTTTTGTCTATTTTTGGTCCTTTGCATTACCATATGAATTTTAGAATCAACTTATAAATTCCTAAAAAAATCTGCTGGAATTCTGACTGGCATCACATTGAGTTTATAGATCAATTTGGGACCCTATGTATTTTATATTTCTTGATTCTATAGGAAGTGATTTTTTTTTGTTTCAATTTCCAATTTATCATGTTAAAATAGAGGAATACAGTTGATTTGGTGTATTGATCTTACATTGTGCAAGTGGGTAAAACTCATTTATTAATACTTTACTTATTTGGTAGATGCCATAGGATTTTCTATATAGACAACCATGTTGTTTATGAATAAAGACAGTTTGCTTCCTTTTTCAATTTGGATGCTTTTTTTTTTTTTAAACTGCACTGCCTAGAATCTCGTATACAAAGGTGAATAGTGGTGAATGTGTACACCTTGTTCCTGGTCTTGGGGGAAAGGCATTTAATCTTTTACCATTAAGAATAATATTAGCTATAGGTTTTTGTAGATGCCTTTTAGGTTTGAGGAAACTCCCTCTATTCCTGGTTTGCTGAGAGTTTTTATCAAAATAGGTGTTGGATTTTGTCAAAATGTTTTTTCTGCATCTATTAACATGATCATATGGATATTTTTAAATTAATTGATTAATATGGTGAATTACAGTGATTGATTCTTGAATAACAACCTTGCATCCTGGGATAAACCCCACTTGGTCATTAAGCAATATCCTTTTTGTATTTTGTTATATTTGATTTGCTAAAAATTTGTTAAGAATTTTTGCATCTGCATTCATGAGTGAGATTGGTCTGTGATTTACTTCTCCTTCTAAACTTTTTGTCTCGTTTTGGTATTAGAGTAATGGTAGCCTTGTAGTATGAGTTGGGAAGTATTCCCTTATCCTCAGTTTTCTGGAAAGTTTGTGTAGAATTGTTATAACTTCTTCATTAACTACTGGGTAGAATTTCCCAGTCAAATAATCTGGGGCTATTCTTTTGTGGGAAGATTTTAAACTACAAAATTGATTTATTTAATAGATACAGGGATTCAGGTTATCTATTTTTTTCTTGAGTGAACTTTGATACTTTGTGTCTTTTAAAGAGTTTATTCATTTTATTTAAGTTGTGGAATATATTAGCATAAACTTATTCAAAATACTCCCATATTCTTTTAATATCTGTAGAATCTGTAGTGATGTCACCTTTTGCATTCCTGATATTGATAATTTTGTCTACTTTTCCAGATCAGTCTGCCTAGAGGTTTATCAATTTTACTGGTCTTCTGAAAGAACCAATATTTCATTTTATTGACTTTTTCCTGTTGGTTTTCTTTTTTCTTTTTCATTGATTTTTAATCTGTATTATTTATTTATTTATTTATTTATTTATTTATTTTTAGTTTCAGTTTCATTTGCTCTTCTTTGTCTAGTTTCCTAAGGTGGAAGCCTTAGGATTTGAAACCATTCTTTCTTCCCAATATAGGCAGTTTAGTGTTGTACATTTGCCTCAAAGTACTGCTATAGCTGTATTACACAAAATGTTATATGTTGTATTTTTATTTTATTTGGTTCCAAATACTTCCTGATTTTTATTTTTATTTCTTCTTTGACCCACAGGCTATTTAGAAGCATGCTGTTTTGTTCCCAAATATTTGGAACTTGTTCACATAGTTTTCTGTTATTGGTTTCTAATTTAATTCCATTGAGGTCAGAAACAAACCTGAATCCTTTTAAAATTACTGAGACTTGTTTTATGACAAACTCTTCAACTTCCTGGTCTTCCCATTCCCCCAGCTCCATCTCCTCAACTCTGAGAAGGTTCTTCCTCCCCACATTGCCTCCTGGAAACTCTCTCCAGGCAGCAAGCTGGGGAAATCAAAGTGCTCGCCTCTTTTGTTTTCCATCATTCAGGGGTCACTGTCCCTCACTGCTTGCTATCTGTTGTTATCTATTTTGCTTTTTAGTTATTTCCAGCAGGAGGATAAATACAGTCCCTGTTACCTCATCTTGGATCCAAGTAGATGTCCTCTCAATTATGGTTTTTAACACGTAATTTAATGCACTATAAACCAGTTTGTCTTGTTTAACATTAACCTTGTAATCTTACTTATGCTGCATTAGACTTCATTGTCATCCTAAACAAATTTTCTTAAGCATCAGCTATGAGAGAGTGCTGTGGAAACCTTCAAGTTTATTTCTTTTGATATCTCTCTTTCAAATAAACATCCATATATTCTCTCTCTCTTTCTCCCAGTCTTCTGAGAGTTGGAATGGGATTTTCAGTCACTACTTTTTGCCCAACAAAAGAAAGGCTTTTCATATCGTTAAGGCCAAAAACTGGATAATAAGCTTATGGTTGTTAGAAAGCAGCTTTCTTTGGTCATCTTTTGATAGCACTCACTAAGGGCTTCTGCTGCCTCTTAGACTAAAATAAAGCTAGCCATCTTTTGGTGAGATAGAACCCCGTTCACAGAAGTTATGGCTTTTCTCCCTCTCTATATGTAAGAGACACATTTTTTCCATTTTTGACCATCTTCTGCTATTACGTATCATTCAAGAATCTCCTGGGATGGGTGACTTTTTTAGGTGATGAGGCTGCATTGCCCTAGTTTACCCTTGCTTATTCTCTTCCCACACATGTGGAGTATGGAAAATGAACCATGCATATAATTTTCATGTCTCATACTCTTCTTCTCATAAAACAGAAATATATAGGGATACATAATAGCCATGGTAAGCATCCTTTCCCTCTAATTTCTAATTGACCCTGGAAGTCATATTCTTGTGAAAATTAAACCACCTATATGAATTCTGTTTATCCATTAACATGTCACTTATATTCACTTGTGTTTTTCTTTTTCTTGCTCTCTCCTTTATATTCTTAGTGTACTTTTATGATTTGTGTGAATTCTACTTTCTTGTTTTACTCCCTTCCCTTCCTGAATCACTTACATTGAGGTGCTTCCTGTGTTTTGTTCACCCTTATTTTCTCATAAAGATTCTACCAACAAGGTACCTTGTTAACCCCTTCCTGCTTCTCCTTATATATTCCTTTTTGCCATTTCCTTCCCTTTTGCTAATCATCACCACATCCCCATTTTAAATTCAGTCTTATAGCATCCCTGATAGCTCATTTCAAGTGATCATAAATTCAAACTTCATGCAAAATTCCTTTATTTAGAAAAGAGGATTTTTTAATTCAAAGCTCATCAACTTCTGTAAATATGAGGCTGTCACAGTTGTCCTTGATGGCTTTGGCTGTAATACTTTCAGAGCACTGTATATTGATTATGAAAATGGTGAAAATGAAGTCATTGGTTGTGTGCACAGGTCAGGTATATAAAACCATACTGAACTCAACACTAGAGCAAAATACTTGATCAGCCCCAATTGCCTTTCATTGTTTAATGCGAAATAAATATTTTTACCACTATATATTTCTAATTCAGCACATTCTAGCAAAGTGGTCCATAAGTAGTAGGACAGATACATGACTGAATTCGGTAGATACTGAGTTCCTTCTATGTAGAGGCAGTATATTATGCATTTCAGAGTGTACAAAGATGAGCAAAACCTAACTTTGCCTTCAAGGAATTTAATTCAATCTAATAGGGAAACAACATGTACATAAATCACAGAAATAGCCAACACTGAGCACCAACTATGTTCGAGGAACTGGTTTAAGCACTTATATGTATTATCCTCTTCAATCCACGTAACAGTCCTATGAGGTCGATACTGGTATTTTATCCTCATTTCATATGAGAAAGTCGAGGCATAGAAAAGTTAAGTGCCCAGGTCAAGGTCACAGAGCTGGAAAGCCAGGGGAGATTTTTGAATAGAAGAGTGACATGATCAGGCCACTGTAGGATAGATATTCTGGTAGCAATGCTCAGGGTGGACAGAAGCAAGAAGTTGGGAAGAGGAGCACAATTGCTATTCCAGTCATCCATATTGAAACACTCTATTAATTCCCAAATTATAATGGTGGCAGTGGAAATGGAAGGAGACTGTGTAGACTTACAGAGATAAGAAAGAATTTGGCAAGTAACTAAATGTTGTTGTATTGGGCGGTGCGGAACAGAGATAACTTTGAGGTTTTGATATTGGCCATGGGGAGAGCAATGCTGCTCTTAAGGAACTGAGAGTGGAAAATAACCTAGATTAGTGATTACTTCAGTTGCCATGATTAGAAATGTCCAGAGTCAACTGGGTTATGGGATGGGAGTCCAAGTGATGGATCAGAGATAGATTCATTTAGGGATATCTACAGTAGAAATAGGCAAAGTAGGTTTTCCCAGAAGGGGAGAGTAGAGAAACACCTAGTTTTATGGAAAGGGAGAGAAAGAAGACAACTGTGTTATAATGACATCTATAATGAAGCCTAGAGAATTGATTAACAAGTATTACTCTTACAGTGAATATAATTATTTCTAAATTTACTGACTCTCAACCTTCATCTCTCACATTTAAACATTTATAAAGTAATTTTAGTCTAGTTGCATTGAATCTGATTATTTGGAGTATTGATAGTTAACGTCAGTTTCCATCATGAGTTATATGGGTTGAGAAAGTTGTACCAAAATGTAAGAACCCGGGGCTTTTAACAATCACACTTGAAAGAAACCTCGGGAGTTGCATTTGTCAAGCAGCTAGGAAAACCATTCATGCATTCCCCACGTCCAAAGCTCCACAGGCAGCCCAAACATGAAGAACTGAAAGGTCATTCTTCTTCCTGTGGTGTGATGGTTTGTTGACATATTTTGACACACCAGTACAATGCTGAAAGGATCTGACCTTCCTGCAATACTGAGGGACTCAGGTCTGGACAGAGTACCTGACACTCATTGCGTTGCTCTCTTTGCCTTTCTCCTCCTCCACAGATAAACTTACTCCTCAAACATGAAATGCTGCCTTCCCTATAGAAATACTACAAACTTTAAATGAACATAAGTGATTGCTTTTTAAATTTCTCGAGCTTTGTTTTTCCAGTTACCATCAAGCTGAAATCTTTACTTAGACCGATTCATGCTTTTAATTCAAATGAATTTGTTGGGAATGGAGATTGTTAATGCTTGAAAGACTGAAACTAAACAAATTAGGAGGTTTCTGTGCTGTTATATGTTTTGCAGTCTTCACCTTTGTGATAGAAACCAATTTATTGGCGTTCACATGTTTGAGGATTACCTCTACAGTGCAAAATTAATGTACATACAGGTAAATCTTAGGTAGCTTTTGAAGTAGTTGCCTCAGAGGTATATCATGTGTTAAGAGGTTGAAGAGTTAGGTGGAAACCAGAGAGCTGTCAAGAGAATTTTCTGTCATGTATAAAGGCATTCTATGTTAGGATTGTGTACTGTGAAAAGGAGCTTTGACTAGTTACCCATTTTATTTCTTAATGCAAAATCATGGTGATGTGGGGATGGAAAGAAAAATGTTTACCATTAATGAATTTCTAAAATATAAAAGTAATAAGCTAAGTACTTTTTAATCAGGAGCAGCTATTCAGAAAGATTTTCTTGCTGTCTCCACAGCTAGTAAATATAAAGTGGAATAATATTCTCTAAGCATTTAGATTGCACTTTGCAAAATATAAAAAGTTTTATGTATTTGTCATAATATGGGAAAAAGATTATTCAAGTATTTCAGTGATATTATTTCCAAATGTGATAACTGTCTGCCATATTCAGATACTTTTGTCCAAGATAAGTATTCTAGTGGCATGCCTAAAATTGAGACAGAAATTCTGAAGTACTTGTTTCAAACTATTACCTATCTTGCATAAACTTTGAACTTTCCAGTAGCACCCTGAGCATCATACATCTTTGTTGGAATTGTTTCCCTCTCTATTTTCTTCACCCTTTCAAAACCAGTCCCCAGTACTGACAAAGCACTTTCATCTCCTACCTAGGTTACCACCAGGCTTCAGCTCCAATTTCCTGATATTCCTCATTCAGGTTAGACTTCTAAGTTTGTGTGTTCTGAGAACTGACAGCCCTGATCCTAATCTGCCTGCCCAGGGCCCAGTCATACAGGCTCCACTGTGCCAAACTGTGGCCACCCCCCCCAACCCCCAGACCTTAACTTTCAGGATTTTATGTAATTTTCAGTTGACACCTGTATCTGACATTGCAGTTGTACTTCTCGTTGTAGAGTCTTTACATAGGAATAGTGAAAACCTTTTTCACTTAACTATTACATGGATTAATTTTACTTCACATTGACAGGTTTTCCTGCTGAAACTCAAGTGGTCAAATTCTCTTCTGTTTTCTCACCGTTCTCCATGAAACCTTGTGACCCCCGCATCCAGCACGCGGGTACACGCAGGTGTGCATGCACGTGCACACACACACACACACACGCACATTATTCTCACAAATTGCTTTGAATACACAGCAAATCTGTTTGAAATGACAGGGAAAGGGTTAAGTCCTGACAGTCTTTTTACTGGATTTATTAGTGACTTAATGTCCATACGCTTCTTTCCTTTAAATTCACCCCTAGGTACACAGGCATAAATTAACCCGATTGTTTCTATTATACCGTTTTACAAACATCTTTTCCTCAGAAAGTACACCACAAAGTTCTGTTGTTTTGCTAAGTTCCTGGCCTTCTTTTATAAATTCTTAGTAAAATTTCTTTCATTGTGGTGAGGAAAAAAAATATTCTATCAATTATTTTAAAAAGCAATAATTCATTATAGTTGATCATAAATGTCAGTAAGCAAAGACCCAGCTGAAGCATTTTGTCACTAATCATGCTGTTTTTCGTCTAATTAGTTAATTTACATTTTACAAATTAAGGGTAAAATTCAGACAGAAGATAACATCATAGCTTTAACTGACCTATATTTGTATCTGCCAAATTTAAGTTAATTAGAAATGTAGATGCTGTTTGTTTTATCTGTCAGAAAAGCTCATCTTTTTTTTCAAAAAAGAAAAAAAAGTAGACACACTTTTTTCCCCTCAGCATTTATCATCTAAATAATAGTCTTGCCAAGATGGCAGCCTCATAATAAACTCTTTTCAGTGGAGTGATGGGTAATGAAGCTTGCTTGTGAAGGCAGCGAAAAATGTTGTCTGGCCAAATGCATGAATATGATGGCTAGAGAATCAGTGGACTTTCTCAGTCATCAATCTTTTTAGTAGCCTCTTATACATCTGAATATTTTGATAGATGATCTAATAATTGAGTTATCTATCTTTCTAACTATCAGAGTTGCATAAAAATTATTCTCACATGCTACTGAATATTAAATGTATTAGGCATCCAGTAAATTTTTCATAAAAGGGCCAGAAGGTGAAAAATTTTTGTTATTCTATAAATACCTCTTAATATATTGAATGTTAAGCACTCTGAAATTTTCAACTCTTAATTCCCTCTGTGAGAAGCAGATATATACTTAAAAAGGAGGACATGCCCATTGTAAGTAGGACATATAGTAGTTACTATAGCTAATGAAAAGTAAACCCTGATAACATGGATGCAACTCAGTAGTGTAAAATGGAATGCCCTTGCTGGTCTAAAAAACTAGTGACACATTTGATGTGACACAAATTTTCCATACAAGAAGCACAGAGGGTGTGGGTGCAAAGAGACTATGTGATTTTGATGTTTCCCTCATCTGGGGAGGAAGATGATTCTACCAAAAAGGGAAACTTGCACATCAGCTGCCTGCCTAGCATTTTACCTAATGACACCAAGCTACCCAAGAATTCTTTTAATGCATAAGTAGTTCTTTCCCTCCATATGGCTTTATATTATGTTTTGTTTTATCATACACCACTCTGACTTTTAAAAGCTTATCAACAACAAGTGTGCTTCACTGGGATTGAAAAGCAGCAAGGAAAATTGGCAGGAAACAGATCACTTACAAAGTAGGCTTTCTCCACCGCCCACCACCCGCACTTCTTCAAGGTGACCTTGCAGTGATGACTTCCCAGTAACCAACATTAAAATAGTTCTGCCCTGGAAGAGCAGGCATTTGTTTGCAGGTCTGAAGGGTTACCAATCCTGTGCATCTTGAAAGGCACTCAAACGAGCAGGGCCTTGTAAATTGGATTTCTATTAGCCAGACCTGATGATAGCTCTTCATCAGTGGAATGGGAGAAAGTGCTATCAATAGCTCCAGCTCTAAATATCTTTGTTTTTTTTTAATGCCATACTTATTCTTGGTCTCTCTCATCCAAAATGGTGATGAATGCTTGAATCACCAGAATTATTTAATTATTAATTAATTTAATAAAACCTTAAAATCTAGACAACAGCTATTTTTAAATGCTTTTCAACCTGTAAAGCATTTGGAACAAAAATCAAAGACATAATGGTCAGAAACAAATATGGTAAAAATGTCTTAGACCTTGCTCTCCTTATAGTTCCCCACGTTGATTTCAGCTCACAGTTGTGCTATTTATAAAAGTTTGGGATGATAGACTTTCTTTCTCTTCATTTTCTGCATTGAAAATAATAATTGAGAAGGATAATACCAATTGTAGAAATCTCTCAATGGGTTACATCTGAGGAACTATTACTCTCTGGTAGTTTGATCTTTTCCTGGTTTTAAGAATTTTGCTTTTATAACTTGAGGTTGGATAAAAGCTGGTGTTTATTTTTTGTAAGAGCTATAGCTGGGAATTTTAAATTCTTAGATATCTATTTTAAATTATACATTTAAAACAATTTGAAATGACTGTATTGGGGAAGTTTCAGGGGAGGGAATAGTCTTTTCTTAATCAAAGTAGCAAACATCTGTGTTCTTTCTAGTCTGTCTTTTGATTAGCATGGCCTCATCCATCACTGGTCTTTGATATGAACACCAAGAAGTCACATCCTTTTGTTTTAAATGATAAATATGCCTTTGTCATGAATACTCATAGGCAACCCAGGATTTACATCTGAATTGTCAAAGTGTAACTGCCCAGCTCCTGTGATGAGTGACATTATTAGTGAAATAAAGAAGTTTTTAATTTGTCATGGATAGGCCTTAGACGCTGACATTATGAGACTATGTGGGTTGTGATGCTAGAAAAAGTTGTCCTTCCCCCACTATTTTTCTAAGATTTGTCATTTATCAACAAGAAGTAATCTGCCACAGGACGTTCTCTGTGAACATTTTCACTTCAGAGTCATTTAGGTTTTATTATTTAGGCTTGATAGCTCGTAGCTCTTATCAAAACTAATACTATGTGAAGTGGCAGGCTTCTGATGGTCAAACAATCAGTATTAAGATTTGTTCAGTCTGGCTGTTATTGCCAAAGACACTAATTTTTTTAACTTTAGCTTTATTACGAGGTTGGTGTCAATTATATTTTCCAAATAAGTTTCTTTGATAATCTTTGTCCAAACTCACACCTACTCAAATATATTTATATATGTGCTATTTATATAAATACACTGACAGACACATAATATCTACCTTTACATGTTGTGTTACTCATTAAAACCTTCAGGCTGTCAAGTTCAGCTGTTGTATTTGACTCTTCTACTAAGAAATTAGGACCATTAAAATTAAAAATATCATGAAGTCGATCTTCTCTCATCTGTAATGTAAAAGATTTCACCTTATGTATTTTTGCCTTATTTATTTCTACATTATTAATAGACAAATATTTTGATTAAAGTTTTGTCTTATGATAAGTGTTTAGAATGTTTCTTGTTGGTAATAAGTAGTTCGTTCTAATTTATATATAAAAGACATTCTATAAAGATTTGGTATATTAACAGAAACTTCAACAGAAATTGCATTACCTTTTATAAGCTTTGACTTCGTAATTTCAACACAACTAGTTTAAAAGCAGGTCCTCCTTAACTACTTTAAGAGAAGTTTTCATTTTTTCTTTTTCAACTGAATTCACTGATTGGTTAGATTATCCAAAGCAACCTTTAACTTAGAATGTTGGGATTTATAAGAGAGTTAAGCTGTATGTTTTAGTTTAATTCAATCTCCCTCCATAAAATTCACTTTAAAATGGTTCCATCAATTATAGCAGCCCCACTTAAACTGTGTTTTATTTGGGGTCATACTCCTCACCCCATAAATGCATTAATCTTAGGTTTTCTTTGTTTTATTGTGTCAAGACTGAAGTTTAGCAATTACTTTTCTAAAATATTTCTTGATTGCCAAATAAATAAAGTTTAAGGCAAAAAAAAATGTACTTGATTAGAAATTAACCATTATCATCTAGGGATTTTCCTTTTTTCTAATTTTTTTTTTTCTTTTTTCATTTCTTAGTATTTCTTAGGTCACCTGTTTCATGGAAAATGAAGTCTTATTCATGTTTGTTTCCCAACAGAAAACAATCCTTACCAACTCCAAAGCCCAACCCCTTACATTAATTGAGATTTTTATACTGTAATGTGTCTTGAGTTTTTGAGACCCTAAGGTTTTCACCCAACTTGAAGACAATGATGCCAGTGAGCTTCTGTCCAGAGTTAATCAGCTGCAGAATTTGTAAACTGCACATGTGTCAAAGTTGAAAATGTTAGCACTCTAATAGAAGCTTGAAAAGGTTAGATCTGATAAAAGCCGTCAGCAGTTAAAGGAAGTGATTTATGGGAATGTAATGACACAAAATGCCTCATTTATCACTCATATAGATGGGTTAAGGTTCCTGTGTCATACTTTTAAAAACTTGACCACTTCGAATTGTCAAAATAGGTACTTAATTGCCCTTCATCCTTTTCATTTTGAATTTATTTCATTTGAGTTTGGTAATTTTATCTACGATCACTTTACTTCCGTTGACTTCATATGGTTACGTTTAAAGTCATTCATATTTTGGATTTTCAAAAACTGTACATCACTGATCTTTTCAAAAACTGTACATCACTGGTCTTAGGCTTTCTGTTGCAAGGAAAGGCTAAGCCAACCTTATATATGTTAGTTTACATTTTTGTTTAACACGAATGCCATGGAGATATGTTAAAGTTTCATTTTGTCTTTTCTAACACTTGTAATTTTCATCAGCATTTTCTAATCCTCTAAATTTTCTATATATCTTTCCTTAAATAGTGCAACATGAATTTTTTAATTTTATTTATTTATTTATTTATTTATTTTAAGCAACATGAGGTTTTAAAAGAGCCATAAATTCATTTACCTCCTAGAAACTCAACTTAGTATTTAAGCTCCACACAAATTAAATTTAATGAAAACCTGCCTGTCTGGTTAAATGATCCTTTAAAAAAAAAAAAAAAAGATAAAAACAAAAATTAAGAGACATGCCAATTTGTATTTCTTCCTCAGATTAATTAAAATGCAATTCTCGATTATTTCTGTGTACATTCTAAGAAAAGTATTTATAAACTTGGAATTGCTAAATATCTGTTTGCTTATTTGATATCATTTAGTTTATGCATGAATACCTTAACACTATTAAATAAAAACTATTTTATAAATTGCCAATATATCAAAATAATCTTATAAAACACAAATTTTATAATGATTATTACAGTTTTAAACTCTTTAGTATGAAGGGTAAAACTGTTTAACGGCTTCTTGGAAATTTTTCAGATCATTAAATATGGCAGAAGTGTCTGGGAGTTTCCCCCTTTGCCCCTCTACGGCCAAAAAATAAATTGGAAAACTTTGACAGTCTCAGTTTGTCAGCCAAGTATTGCCCTTTCTTCAACAGGGACTTCCCAGGTTCAGTTTAAGAAGTCAGCGGAATTTCTTCAACAAGACAAATGCATGACAGTAAATGGGGAAGGGAGGGGCTGTCCTAGGAAGAGAAACTTAAAGACATCATAACCAAATGTCGTTGACCTTGTTGTACCTTGATTCCATCAAATGGACTAGAAAAATACATTTTTGAGACAGTCATTGAAGGTTGAGTATGGATTGGTGTGAATTCTGAACACCAAGAAATTACTGTTAATTTTGTTAGAGATGACAGAGTCATTGTGGTTATGTAAGAAAATGTCCATTTTTAAAAGAGATACATATGAGAATACGTAGGGGTGGAGTGACTTGGGGCCTAGGATTTCTCGTAAAATATGTCAGCAAAATAAATACATACGTTGAGACAGGGAAATTTAAAAGGGAGATATAGAATTTGCAAGATGGATATTTAGTAGGGGGGGTTCTCTACTTTTCATACATTTTAAAATTTTTGCAATCAAAACCAAAAATGTCAGGGAGATTGTTACATCAATCTTGTCCAAAAGTATTGCTTTTTAATATAAAATTATAATACCTTATATTTTCTAATATTTTCTTGATGCCAATCTTAATTTTAAAATCATAAGGTATAATCTAAAATGTTTTTTTTAATCTCCAAAATTTATCCCCCCCAAAATTATCTAACTGGCTAACATCAAATCCAGTTACAGTACTTTAAATCAGTAGCAAACCTGAAATCTTCTAAGATGGAAAAGGGCTAAGAAATTCTGCACATTTATTCAAAATATGACAGAAACCTATTAGCATACTTCTTTGTGCTCTGAAAAGTATGTACCTCCTAAATGGCATTGCAAATCTTTTTTTTGTTTAAATGTATAATTTCAGTCTTATATTTCTGACAAGAGAATTTTAAAACATAAATAAGTCTTATATTTTGATCTTTGTTTTTTATCATTGTTTAATAAAGCATCTTCTTGAGTTGCAGATATACTTTCCCAACTTAAATATTAAACAAAATGTATTTCTTTCTACATGCGTCTTCGTTCAGAAAAAAATGTGTACAATTTAATTAAAATCTTAATTCTTCTATGATTTAAAAAATCTGTCTGTATTTACTTGGCTATCTTTAGACATGTATGCAGTATTTTTATCTTTAAACAACAACAACAAAAACCCTGAAGATCTCAAACTCTTAAAATATACGTTGATTTGAAGAAAATGTATTCTTCATATGAATTTATTATTTACCCTATTTGTATTAAAGGATAGTTAACCAAATGTAGTTTTCTATTTTTGTAGATCATTTACATATATTAAGGCAACACAGGAAGCACCATTTCAATTTAACCTTACAGAGATTAATCATTTTATTTGAAGGAGTTTTGTTGTCATTTTTTCAAATCAGTGATTAGGAAAAATTCATATCATGTGTGTTTATATAATCATAGGAGTCAAAATTGTCTCAATCTATGAATCTTAATAGTTTGCTCTTGTAACAGCTATGAGGAAATGTATTAAAATGCCTTAATTACAGGGCAAGAAAAAGAGAAAGCACAGTCTTTTAGCATATGATCTTTCAGTTGTTCACTAAAGGATAAAGAAAGCATTCAAGCGTGGTTTCAAGAACTGTCAGCAATAAGAAAATGCAGGGTGCTTTGTAGAGCCTTAAAGACCTTTCTGGGATATAGATTTAATTAAAAAGTAAAATAGACTTTTAATTTTAAAGAAATTTTTTTAATGTTATAGAATTTCATAATGTTAATATATTAATAAGGGCATTATATTCTTATCCCAGTTGAGTCATCCATGAAGCTACTGTATTTGATTCACACAGTGGTGGATCTTATAAATATTTTTCTTTAGGTTTGATTTAAGAGTGAGAATTATATATATAATAATTTTTAAAGATGTTCTCTGATTCATATATGCTGATTCAGTCTAACCCGTACACTAGGAACATCTAGTAGTCTTCCTGCTACTGAGAGGTCCTTTTACCCACATTCAAGTGCAAAATGATCAGAAAAATTGATTTTTGCACTATCTTAACTAATTAACATGTTCATATATACACTGCTCCTTGTCGGCACAGCACCAATCCTGGTAGTCAGGTACAAGAATTTCAGAAACACTTTAACTTTCATATAAAAAACAAAACAAAACTCATTTGTTTTCCATTGAGTTCAGTCAAAAGGCCTAATTAACAGTACGTATACAAGTTGCATTAAACTAGAGAAGGTTAACCTGAGTATGTGATAAGTAGTTGTTTATAAATAACCCCAGCCTCTTCTTTCAGCGCTTGGCATCTGTCATAATTTGGGGAGCTAGTCTGCTCCCACCAAGAACCCACACATCAGTATTTACCGGCTACTTCCAGGCGCCAAATATATTCTTGTTTAAATTGTCTTCGTTTCAGGACACCTCATTTGGAGACAAATCAATTTCAGAAGAGTGGTGTTTTTTAAGTAATTACTCTTTATGTTGAGAAGCTGTTTTTGGACCAGTGTTGTTATTTTTCCAACTAGTCGATGACCAATGTATTCACTGTTCAACATTTAAAAAAAAAAAAGATTAATTTGGCAGTGTATTGAAAGACCTTATTAAAATCTCCAGTGCGTAGACTTCTATTTAAAATGATGCTATGGAACGATAGATATGCATAGTACAGGGACTGGTTTCCAGTTTAACTCACACAGAGATGTAGCCACTAAAAGTGTCTGCTCTGTGTTTCCATTAACTTGAGTTTCTCAGTTTGAATTATTATTCTACAGAAGATACCACAGACTACTTTGTTCTTAAATAGTCATGTAGTAGATTGAGTAGTACTTGAAGATTTGTTGCATTTTGACTGTAGGAAAAATAATGCCTCTGCGTGATAATGAGAATATGATTTGCATGTGCATTGTATAATTCACAATATACATATGCATTCATCATGTTATTCTTTGCAATATGATGAATTATGTCAATTTATTGCATATGTCTGCATGTACCTCATCTCTTAATTAAAGCATTAATCACTGAAATTACCAAAGATATGTAGTTTTACTGTATTTTTAAAATTTAATGTTGATCTTTGCATAGTAATATACATATTATTTCTAATTGGTAGGCTATACTAAGACATTTTAAGTAAGGATTTCCATGTTATGATTCTATCATATCAATTATTTTAAATATGCTTATCTTAATATACACTTAAAACATACTTTTTAATCATTTTTATATGAGATTAATTTCCTAAATCACTAAAATTACCAAAGACATACATATGTGCACATATATATGCATATCATATGATCAACATTAAAATTTAAAAGAGTATACATAGTCTTTCTGTACTTTTAAATTTTAAAGGTGATCTTTGCATAGTCATATGCATTATTTCTAATTGGTAGACTATGATAAGACATGTTAAGTGAACATTCCATGTTTTGCTCCTAGCAAATCAATTTTAAATATGTTATTTTAGTATATGTTTGCCACACCCTTTAACATTTGAGTTGTTGAATCATTGTTTCTTTCATTTGAGATTAATTATACTTGATGTTAATTTCCCAGCACCTAATATTAGTTCATTTATAAGTAATAACATTTGCTATTCATGTGATTGAATCCTTTAGAAATCCATACCTTCAGAACAGCATAACAAATTGTGAGGCTTTGAGGAAAAATTTGGTAAAAAATGGTAACACCTGGTCATGGAATTTAGTGGTTACGAAGGAGGCACAGGTTGCAGTATCCCTGCTCATTAATGCATTTAACATTCCTGAGAGAAAAATTTTACTCATTTAGCCCTAAACTATTCCTATAACATTCATCACTATCTTTCTTCTCAGACCCAAACCTTGCTTTATGCTTCTCTAGGAAGGCAGAAGCCTCCCTCACATGACTTCGTTAAGCCACCCCCGTCTCTCTCAGTTTTTGCTTATTCTCTCCCCTTGTGTCAGGTGAAGATGGTTCCTTATTACATTTCTTCTTTACCTCAGTTTTCCCTCTTCCTCAGAGTTGAGAGGTTTGTCCATGCTTTGAAAGTCATCCTTGGCTTATGCATTAGAGCCACTAACTTGTTTCCTTCTTCCTTCTGTTGCCCAGCATCTTGATATTCATACTGGTGGCCTCTGCATCAACACCTACTTAGTGCTGAAGAACTTGACATTCTCCCATGCTTTGTTTCAGAAATGTATCTGTGAATGTATCTATGAATGCTGCTTTGATGTAGCGTTGGTTATGCCTCCGCCCCTGCCCCTGCATCCTACACATCTTCCTAAACATTCAGTCATTCCCGGTTGAGAGGCTGAAGAACCTTAAGCTGACTCACCTGGACCTGGCACTGATTTTGTGCCTGGGATGCTGAGCTGTTTCAGAACCAGGAAAGCTTTAGTCTCCCACACTTCGTGCCCTCCTTGTTTTGTCTTTTTTTTTGCTGCACAATGCCACTAGATCCCTCTTCTAAGAGCACAACTTTGAGGTGACATTTCCCTCTGTGTGTTGTTTATCTCCATCTCACTCCACTCCATTGTGACCTGGGAGTCTGACCCATAAGGGCCACATCAGCAGACTCCTTTGCCCTCTGGCTTCCTGTTGGGTTCATTCAGGGAGAGGCACTGGCAGGAGATCCAAGGGTGCAAAGAAAGTGCCAAGAAGGTATTTGTTCTGCTTCTCTTTTGGGTCCCGCGATTGACTGCCTGTGACAACCAAGTCAATCCTGTCACTCGATCTTCCCCACCCAGCTCCTTTCTCGGCTCTGGGTGTCCCTTCCTTCTCTCTGACATTCAAACCTAGGGGCGGTAAGGGCTCTCTCCTGTTGATAGCCTGGAGGCATTGCACATCCAAACCTCCTTAGAATGTTCAGTGCTGTCCATTACCTATAAAGTGAAGTCAGGCTCCTCAGGCTGACCACTGCCTCTCCAGCCTTATCTGGAGATGTTACTCCACGTGCCGACATAATTCCAGTCAAACAACATACCTCACAATGCCCTTTTGCATGTCTTTGTTCTTGTGTGATCCAATGCCTGTATTCTCCCTGGTTTTGCCCATTATATCTGACTTGCCCTTCTTCTAAATTATTCAAATGAAGTGATTCACCTGGAGTCTGAAGCCAACAAGTATTGAATTTGAAGCTAAAGTTATGTTAAGAGCACTTGGAAAATGTTACTTTCCCCTGAACTTCAGACCCATATATCCACCTGGCTTTTCAACAGCTCTACTTGGATATATGTTAGATGTCTCAAACTCGACATGCCAAATCTGAATTCCAGATGCCCCTAAAAGTTTCCCCCAACCCAGTTAATGACAACTCTACCCTTCCATTTGCTTAGGCAAAATACCTTGGGATCATTCTTGTTTCTTTCTCTCACAGTTCACTTCTGATCTTTCTGGAAATCCTGTTGATTCTACCTCCAAAAATGTATCCAGAATCCAACCATTTTTCACTATCTCCACTGCTACCACTTGGTCCCAGTCACCGTCATCTCTTTCCTGGGTTGTTGAAATAACTTCTTAACTGGTCTCCTTGCTTCCATCCCCACCCTCCTAGAGTCTTTTCTAAGCATAGCATCCAGATCATCAAATATAAGTCAGATCATGTTAATCCTCTACTAAAAATCTTCCGGTGGTTCCCTCATGGACCCAGAATAAGAGCCAAAGTCCTTACATTGGCCTTTGCAGCCCCGCAGGGTTCCTTTGAGTCATTGCTATGATCTCACCTCCCACCACATTCCTCCCCACTCACTCTGCACCAGCCACTGTGGCCCCTTTGCTGTTCCTCAAACTTACCAGTTACATTTTTGCCTCAGGCCCTTTGCACTGAATGTGCCCTTTGCATGAAACACTTTCCCTAGACATATACATGGCTCAATGTCTAAAGTCAGATACAACATCACTTTCTCAGACCTACCCTGACCTCCCCAACAGGCACCATCTTCCTTCCTTCCTTCCTTTGTATTTCTCCATGGCCCTTTTCACCTTCTTACATGATTTATACTGCTCCTTATTTTATTTACTCCATTAGAGTTAAAGTTCTACAAGGGCAGGGTTTTGGGTCTGTTTTGTTTGCTGCTGTATCCTTAAGACTAGCACAGTTCCTGGCATATAACAAGCTGTTAATAAATATTTGTTGAATAAATGAATAGGTTTATTTTGAACAAGCATAATGTATTTTTTAAATGTAAATATCATGTATCAATGTTAATGGTGCAAATTGTCATAGTATCAGCATTTGATGTTCCCAAAGTTTCTGACACTTGGAAGAAACATTTCAAATCTAATGTTTTTGCAGCAGAAATGATCAGTCTTTCAATTCTGCAGTTACAAGAAAACAGGCTTTCCCCTCTCTTCATTGCTCTTGTCTTATTAGGAAATCCCCTGTAGTTTCTGAGAGAAATAATACCAACTTTTTAAGAAGAACTATTTGTATTGTTTTTATGCTATTAATAGGTTTGGAAACAATACTATTACTATTAATTTATCAAACCCTTTATGAGAAATGCACACTGTGACACACATTTTAACTCTTTGAAGCCGAGTATCAAGCTTCAAAATTAATTATGCGAATGTTCCAAATGTTAGCAAATCGAAAGCAAAGCAGAAGATGGCATCTTGGAACCAAGTGGAAATAAGTATGCATTCTCCTATTTCCATTTTGATTACTGAGGGTTATACAAAACTATTTTAATTAAATTTAAAAGATCCATAGTGTGGGCCAGCTCTGCACATATTACAGCCAACAGAAATTAAGAAATCAATATTTCAAATGAAATTATAATCATGCATTATTATTCTTTTTTATATTCTCTGAATATTCATCTAAAATGCTGTATTTACTATATAAATTCACATTACTTAGCAAAAATAATTTTGTTTTGTATGGGAAAAGGGCTTGCTTGGGTCAGAGTTTCATTGAATACTATATGCTGAAAATGTTCCTCAAAACAAAGGTTGGGTGGTCAAATGATTTTGGAAAATGTGGCTTACTACATTGAAATTTCAGAGGCTCTGAGAAGTTCTGTACGAAGGATACGTGTTTATCATTTTTTAGCCCTACATTGCTTAAACTTATTTGACCAAGGGTCACTTTTTGCATCTAATACTTCTTTCGCTTTGGAATGGCCTCTTGAGAACTCTTGTGTGGACTCCTGACAGGAGATGATAATCACATCAATGGTGGGATGTAAGGTGGGGTATAGGGAGCGAGCTACCATTTCTGAGCTATCGACAAGGAGATAAATAATACCTCCGCCTGGGCCTCCTAACTAACCAAACTTCTCATCGCTGAAAGGCCCAGATGGCATCCCCTTAGACCAGAGATTGCAAAGTGAAATGCTCCCAGGGGCCATGCAGACAACTTAAAGTGGGGACTGTGGTGAAGCTGAGAGCCAGCAGTGCTTCCTTGTGGGACGGCCACTGCTGAGTCTCAGCCCACTGTGGTCACGGAGATACGATGGGCCCAGGACGGCCAGATCTTCCAGTTCTTCAAACGGTATTGAAAATCCAGATTTTCATGTTTAGTCTCCTACATTTTCAATGGTGTTAACTAATTCCATGTTAAAAAAGACAAAACACTGGCAACCAAATAAAATACATTCCAGGGCCACCCCAGTGTGTGACCTCCGCCTTAAGAGGAACTGGTGTAGAAGCATAAAAAGACGAGGCATGGGGGAAACCTAGAATGCACTCCTCCTGCCGCATGCGTGGGCCCTTGTAGAAACAAGATAACTTTCAGTATTTTCGAGGCCAGAATATTTCCAACTAGGTAGAGTCTGAAAAGCCTTAAAGACTAATTTACTTCATTGCCCTCATCAAATAACTATGATAATAACTTAATATCTGTAAAGATGTTTTCACTTTACAGAGTACCAACGTTGAAAATAAAATGATAGTCTCTAGATGTGTTAGTTTGCTAGGACTGTCATAACAAAATACCACAGACTGGCTGGCTTAAACAACAGAAATTTATTTCTCACAGTTCTGGAGGCTAAAAGTCCAAGGTCAAGGTGTCAGTAAGGCTGATTCCTTCTGAGGGCCGTGAGGGAAAGATTTGTTCCAGGCCTCTCTCCTTGGCGTAGAGACGGCTGTATTCTCCCCGTCTTTACATCCTTTACCCTCTGTGTGTGTCTCTGTGTCCAAATTTCCTGCTCTTATGAGGACACCAGTCATACTAACCTAATTACCTCCGTAAAGGTGCTGCCTCCAAATAGGATCACATTCTGAGCTGTGGGGATGCGGAGGGCAGGACTTCAGCATCGTATGTTTTGTTTTTTGAGTACCTAAAAATTTGGTACTGGGTTTTTGTTTTTGTTTTTTTAACATCTTTATTGGAGTATAATTGCTTTACAATGGTGTGTTAAGTTTCTGCTCTAGAACAAAGTGAATCGGCTATATGTATACATATATCCCCATATCCCCTCCCTCTTGCGTCTCCCTCCCACCCTCCCTATCCCACCCCTCTAGGTGGTCACAAAACACGGAGCTGATCTCCCTGTGCTATGCGGCTGCTTCCCACTAGCTATCTATTTTACATTTGGTAGTGTATATATGTCCATGCCACTCTCTCACTTCGTCCCAGCTTACCCTTCCCCCTCCCCGTGTCCTCAAGTCCATTCTCTACGTCTGCGTCTTTATTCTTGTCCTGCCCCTAGGTTCTTCAGAACCTTCTTTTTTTTTTTTTTAAGATTCCATACATATGTGTTAGCATACGGTATTTGTTTTTCTCTTTCTGACTTACTTCACTCTGTATGGCAGACTTTAGGTCCATCCACCTCACTACAAATAACTCAATTTCGTTCCTTTTTATGGCTGAGTAATATTCCATTGTATATATGTGCCACATCTTCTTTATCCATTCATCTGTCGATGGACACTTAGGTTGCTTCTGTGTCCTGGCTATTGCAAATAGAGCTGCAATGAACATTGTGGTACATGACTCTTTTTGAATTATGGTTTTCTCAGAGTATATGCCCAGGAGTGGGATTGCTGGGTCGTATGGTAGTTCTATTTTTAGTTTTTTAAGGAACTTCCGTACTGTTCTCCATAGTGGCTATATCAATTTACATGCCCTTGGTACTGGGTTTTAACCATAAAATTTTATACTTAAGCCAGGGAAAGTTCTTTTTTGAATTGTGACGGAGGTAGTAGATAAAACCAAGTGTCCAAAGTTTTATATAACTTATGCAGGTACCTACAAAAAATATCATGTGTATGTGCGCTATGAGGAAAGGAATGGTTGAAACTATAGATCCATTTATTTGGACCACTATCAAGCACCTAAGTAGATATACAAGTTAGAATGTATACCTAATAAATATAAAATATACTATGAACTGAATAATATGATTTAAACTGAGATGTGAAAGCTTACCACTATTAACATTAAGCCGTGTTTTAATGCATAAATGTTCTTAGGATCTCTAAGCTTATGCAAAACAATTCTTTTTTTGTTTTGTTTTATTTTTGGTTATCTTCTCTTGTTTTAGTGCTTCTTAATATACAGGAAAACAGAAAATCAGTACATTTTTAGATGTTAATGGCCAACAAAGAAAGAAGGTAAAAATAAAACAGAATCTTGAATTCAGCATTGATTATACAAACTATTTGAAATCAGCTTTATTTTCTGCACTGCTTGCTCACAATGTTCTTCATACCTTCATAGGTTTCCAAGACCCCAATGTGCTTGAGTTGAGACCTTCTTCTGGAGTCTTTCTATTGTTTGTTTACCTACGTGGAAAAAATATTCCCAAATGTAGGCTAGTTTTCTTTTAAAACTGCAGCAGATTGCTGAAATTCACTCATTCACATATTCATTCATTTATTCATCTAACAATACTGTGTGCAAGGTATTCAGGTAGGCACTAAAGATAACCATGGCCTCTAACGTCAGGGAGCTCACAGTCTGGTACAGTGAACAAAAACGTAAAACCGGGAATTTGCAGTAGAGATATTGGCCTAGGGTCCCCAGAATAGAACAATCACTCAAGCCAGAATGAGTGGGAAAGACCCATGAGTTAGGTCATAAGAAAAGCACAGAAATTATCTCGGTAACTGGTTAAAAGACAGATGGAGTTGTATGTTGTCAAAGGTGCAAAAACACGAAAACACATGGTGTATTGAGGGAATTGTAAATACCTGGGTATTTCTGAAGTATAAATTGTGTGTCAGGAAATAGAGGAGTTGAGACTGGAGAAATCAGAGCCAAGTCACGAAGGGAATTTGGAGAAATCATGTGGGCATTGGGGAGACTTGAAATATTTTAATCAGGAAAAAAGCATTTTAAAAAAGATCATTTCGAGAGTGATGTGGGGGATAGATCAGAGAGAAAAAACATTGAGAGTTAGGGTACTATTGCAACTTCATTTAAGAACTAAGAGGCAGTAAAGTAATGTGTTTAAGAAGAGGGTAGACCTGGAGCCAAGGTACCACCTTGGCAACCGGGCTCTGCCACTTCTCAGCTGTGAAACCACGGGCCAGTCTCTTCACTTTTCTGGGCCTCAGTTTCCGCATCTCAAAAATGGGGATAATAATAGAATCCACTTTATGGGGATGCTGTGAGAATTAAATGAGTTCATATGTGTGAAGTATTTAGAACCATGCCTAGTATATAGTGATCACTCAACATATCTTAGCGATTATTGTTATTAATAATTGTTAAACCATAATGGCTAAGACTAAGATGGGGCTAGATGATAAATGTGAAGCAAATTGAAACATAAGAATTCAGGCACTGTCTTAGTAAGGTTGTAGAGGAGGGTGCTTAGCCCATTCGGAACCTGCTACCCGGACGAAACACCTAAAGATGTTCTGTGTTCTGCAAAGTTCCTTCTTGGTATTAAGTTCCAACTGTGCAGCTTTCACGTTTTAATCTAATCAAATGCAACCGCCAGAACATCCCTGGCATTCCTACCTCCCCATCAGTAGACGCTGCTGTCCGGATCCCTGTCACCTCTGATGCTCGAGGCCTAGTTATGAGGTGAGCATTATACGCACCCTCAGTCTCCCCGGGCATAAGAGAAACCAGGAGGCAGTACATAAACCCACGGCCTTCAATATTTTATTTTTCATTCTAAAGAAATCTTTCCCATTTTTATTTTATTTTATTTTATTTTTTTTTGTCTCTGCAAATTTTGGTGTTCTTTCTATTTCCCTGAATTTACTGGGCCTTCATGAAACCCATCACCAGATGATTGACAGTAGGAACATTGGAAACTTGTTTTTCTATCCTTCCGTTTAATGGGCAAAATCAAAGTCTGTCACTCGAATCTGATATTTGTAGGAAGGAATTGTGCAGTGAGGGATCTAACAGAAAAGGCCCACTTTCTCTGCAGGCTTTTCAGAGCAACACCTACCTCGGTAGAGGCAAGTAGTTGGCTGCCAAGGACCTCTCCCAGGCTCAGCGTACCCACCTGTCTGCGTCATCCTGCTTTCTTCCTAGGGCAGCAACTGTCAGCCAGCCACTCTAGCATTCTCTCCATGAGCATTACTGTGTCTGAATCTCTCTTCCTAAATGCACCCTAGAGCCTGGTTAAGTAAGAATCCCTCCTTCCTTGCCCTGTCTAACTGAACACCTACTATGTTCACCGTTCTGGGCACCAGGAATGCAGCAGTGAACAAAACATATGAGGGCCCCATCCTTAGGGAGCTCATATTATGATGGGAAAGACAGAAAATAAGCAGATGAATAAACGCATTCTTTTCGAATCATGAACATATGATCAGGGAAGGCCTTTCTGACCAACCGTGGTAAAATACATCTCAGTGAATGTTTGAATTGAATTGGATCCCTCTGCACTTCAAACTCAGACTGTAACTTTGAAAATGACCTTCAGGTGTACTGCCGTTTTGCACGCAGCTCTATTTAGCCCAGGTGAGATCGGAGGCATTGAATGTTTTGGCTGTAGGATGGCAATGTGGTGTTTTCTGGTATATGGCTATTGACATGAGTGCTACAATGTCTAGCTTCCTACTTCCTCAGACAGCTGAGCACCTGTAATACCATTTCCCACTGCTTTTGTACTGTATATCAGTAAGCCAGGAAGCAGGAAGGGTGGATAAGTGTTTGTGTTTTTATTGTCTGCGTACTTCAGAGTGTATGTATGACCAGATTATGATAAATGGGCCTTAATGACAACCCAGTCAGCACATACGTGCAATTTAAACATCAGAGGGTTCTTACGCATTCTAATAAAACTAAAGGGAAAAAATTTTCAGTTTCTCCAGCATTTGTACAAGCAGTGATTCACCTGCACCACTAAAATATTAAGTTAAATACTTCATTTGTTACCAGCACAGGACGAGGGCCCTATAAAAGATAAGTAAATTTGTCATTTTTTTCCATTAAGCACCCACTCTGTACTAAGTACTAAACTTGCAAAAACAGATGCTGGCCCGAATCAACTCGTATCTCCTTTGAAATTAATCTAACAATTTGTTCAACTTTGGTATGTATTACAGTCTGAATAATCCAATTCTGACCTCACTGTTATGTCAGACGACAATTACTTCCTAAAAATATGCATGGTCCACTGGAGAGAACTCAAAACTCTGAGTCTGTGGATCTAACTTTCAGAACAACTGTTATCCAGTTTGCTTTCTTGTTCACATTATTATTCTATTATTGATACAAATTATATGTATCTATCAAAAAATTTTATGAGTATATAATCACATCCATTAATCAATATGTGTTAAGTATAGAATTGATTCATATCAGTTAGATTTATTTATTTAAAATATCACATATTTTTAAAATTTCAAATCGAAGGACACAAATGTATAAAAACATCCTGTTCATAATTGTGCCATAGTTGGGCATTTGAGTTCCTTAATGGATCTTTGAAGTTAATTTTTAATGTACCTGTTAAGCCTTTGTAATAAATGAGTCCCTGGTATTCTTGTGCTTGCTACTGTTTTAGCCACTAAAGATTGCTCCATGTGTGTATGTGTACGTCATTTGCTTTCTAAATAAAAAGCACTATTTTTAGGGAAATTTAATTTCCAAGATAGAGATTTAGAAAAGTTATAATTGTACTGGGTAATAATTTTTGTTACTGTTTTATAATAGAACTTTTTCTAAAATAGTTAAAATCATTTTATAGACTTCTGTCTGCTATCCCCCTACCTACTCCAAATCACTCCACTGAACAGAAAAGACTAGAGAGTATGTGTGGTTTTCACATATTAAAAATGTGCTTAAAGGTTAAGATCATGTACTTTGAAGTGCACCTAAATATTTGGAAATTGAAATGAGAGGCATGAGATTTGCCTGTCACATAATTGATTTCCTACTAGGCATATCTTTAAGTAGAGCCTTAGCCTTTCATTCACTGTATTTCATCACTCAGGTAATTATTGAGCAGAATCTACAAAGGGCCAGCCATAAACCAGGCACTCTGCTAGGCCTGTGAATACAGAGGTTCCCCAAAATACAATTCCTACTCTCAATGAGCTGAGTCTAATGGGAGATGCAGACCAATAAACCAGCAGTTATGGCAAGTAAACCAACGATTACAGCATGAAAAGACTGGGATTGAGATGTACCTGAGTATATAATGAAAGGTCAGGAGGCTAATTCCTACAAGCCCCAGCTTAGAGTGGAGGGGAAGATGAATGGGGAAAGGTGTTTTGAACAGAAGTAACAGCATGTGCAGAGGCATAGAAGCTTGGAAGAGTGGAAGCTGCCAACAACTTTTAGTATGATTAGAGCACAGGGAACAGGAGCCAGATTAAGAAGAGCCTTGTATGATGCCATAGACTTCAAACAGATTGAACCCACGTCCCTTCATTGGAAGGTGGATTCTTAACCACTGGACTGCCAAAAAAGTACTGGAAATATATATATATATATATATATATATATATATATATTTTTTTAAGTTTGAGATGCCTATTAGACAATGGGCAGTTGTTTATTTATTAGTTTCCTAGGGTTGCTGTAACAATTCACCACAAACTTAGTGGCTTAAAACAGCACAAATTATTATCTTACAGTTTTGGAGGTCAGATGTCCAAAGTGGGTCTTACTGAGCTGAAATCAAGGCATTAGCAGGGCTGTGTTCCTTCTGGAGCCTCAAGGGGAGGATCTGTTTCCTCATTTCCTTTAGGATCTTTAGGTTCTAGGCGCTGCGTGCATTCCTTGGCCCCTTCCTCCATTTTCTTTTTATTAGCCTTTTTCTTTTAATTTTTATGTTTTATTTTATTTATTTTTTTATAAAGCAGGTTCTTATTAGTCATCAATTTTATACACATCAGTGTATACATGTCAATCCCAATCACCCAATTCATCACACCACCATCCCCACCCCGCCGCGGCTTTCCCCCCTTGGTGTCCATACGTTTGTTCTCTACATCTGTGTCTCAACTTCTGCCCTGCAAACCGGTTCATCTGTACCATTTTTCTAGGTTTCACATATATGCGTTAATATACGATATTTGTTTTTCTCTTTCTGACTTACTTCACTCTGTAGGACAGTCTCTAGATCCATACACGTCTTTACAAATGACCCAGTTTCATTCCTTTTTATGGCTGAGTAATATTCCATTGTATATGTGTACCACAACTTCTTTATCCATTCATCTGTCGATGGGCATTTAGGTTGCTTCCATGACCTGGCTATTGTAAATAGTGCTGCAATGAACATTGGGGTGCATGTGTCTTTTTGAATTATGGTTTTCTCTGGGTATAGGCCCATAGTGAGATTGCTGGGTCATATGGTAATCCTATTTTTAGTTTTTTAAGGAACCGCCATACTGTTCTCCATAGTGGCTGTATCGATTTACATTCCCACCAACAGTGCAAGAGGGTTCCCTTTTCTCCACACCCTCTCCAGCATTTGTTGTTTGTAGATTTTCTGATGATGCCCATTCTAAGTAGCGTGAGGTGATACCTCTGTACTTTTGATTTGCATTTCCCTAATAATTAGTGATGTTGAGTAGCTTTTCATGTGTTTCTTGGCCATCTGTATGTCTTCTTTGGAGAAATGTCTATTTAGGTCTTCTGCCCATTTTTGGATTGGGTTGTTTGCTTCTTTAATATTGAGCTGCATGAGCTGTTTATATATTTTGGAGATTAATCCTTTGTCCGTGGATTCGTTTGCAAATATTTTCTCCCATTCTGAGGGTTGTCTTTTCGTCTTGTTTATGGTTTCCTTTGCTGTGCAAAACCTTTTAACTTTCATTAGGTCCCATTTGTTTATTTTTCTTTTTATTTCCCTTTCTCTAAGAGGTGGATCAAAAAAGATCTTGCTGTGATTTATGTCAAAGAGTGTTCTTCCTATGTTTTCCTCTAAGAGTTTTATAGTGTCCGGTCTTACATGTAGGTCTCGAATCCATTTTGAGTTTATTTTTGTGTATGGTGTTAGGGAGTGTTCTAATTTCATTCTTTTACCTGTAGCTATCCAGTTTTCCCAGCACCACTTATTGAAGAGACTGTCTTTTCTCCATTGTATATCCTTGCCTTCTTTGTCATAGATTAGTTGACCATAGGTGCGTGGGTTTACCTCTGGGCTTTCTATCTTGTTCCATTGATCTATGTTTCTGGTTTTGTGCCAGTGCCATATTGTCTTGAATACTGTAGCTTTGCCGTATAGTCTGAAGTCAGGGAGTCTGATTCCTCCAGCTCCGTTTTTTTCCCTCAAGACTGCTTTGGCTTTTCGGGGTCTTTTGTGTCTCCATACAAATTTTAAGATTTTTTGTTCTAGTTCTGTAAAAAATGCCATTGGTAATTTGATAGGGATTGCATTGAATCTGTAGATGGCTTTGGGTAATATAGTCATTTTCACAATATTGATTCTTCCAAACCAAGAACATGGTATATCTCTCCATCTGTTGGTATCATCTTTAATTTCATTTATCAATGTCTTATAGTTTCCTGCATACAGGTCTTTTGTCTCCCTAGGTAGGTTTATTCCTAGGTATTTTATTCTTTTTGTTGCAATGGTAAATGGGAGCGTTTCCTTAATTTCTCTTTCAGATTTTTCATCATTAGTGTATAGGAATGCAAGAGATTTCTGTGCATTAATTTTGTATCCTGCAACTTTACCAAATTCATTGATTAGCTCTAGTAGTTTTCTGGTGGCATTTTTAGGATTCTCTATGTATAGTATCATGTCATCTGCAAACAGTGACAGTTTTACTTCTTCTTTTCCAATTTGTATTCCTTTTGTTTCTTTTTCTTCTCTGATTGCCATGGCTAGGACTTCCAAAACTATGTTGAATAATAGTGGTGAGAGTGGACATCCTTGTCTTGTTCCTGATCTTAGAGGAAATGGTTTCAGTTTTTCACCATTGAGAATGATGTTTGCTGTGGGTTTGTCGTATGTGGTCTTTATTATGTTGAGGTAGGTTCCCTCTATGCCCACTTTCTGGAGAGTTTTTATCATAAATGGGTGTTGAATTTTGTCAAAAGCTTTTTCTGCATCTATTGAGATGATCATATGGTTTTTATTCTTCAATTTGTTAATATGGTGTATCACACTGATTGATTTGCGTATATTGAAGAATCCTTGCATCCCTGGGATAAATCCCACTTGATCATGGTGTATGATCCTTTTAATGTGTTGTTGGATTCTGTTTGCTAGTATTTTGTTGAGGATTTTTGAATCTATATTCATCAGTGATATTGGTCTGTAATTTTCTTTTTTTGTAGTATCTTTGTCTGGTTTTGGTATCAGGGTGATGGTGGCCTCATAGAATGAGTTTGGGAGTGTTCCCTCCTCTGCAATTTTTTGAAAGAGTTTGAGAAGGATGGGTGTTAGCTCTTCTCTAAGTGTTTCATAGAATTCACCTGTGAAGCCATCTGGTCCTGGACTTTTGTTTGTTGGAAGATTTTTAATCACAGTTTCAATTTCATTACTTGTGATTGGTCTCTTCGTATTTTCTCTTTCTTCTTGGTCCAGTCTTAGAAGTTTATACCTTTCTAAGAATTTGTCCATTTCTTCCAGGTTGTCCATTTTATTGGCATAGAGTTGCTTGTAGTAGTCTCTTAGGATGCTTTGTATTTCTGCGGTGTCTGTTGTAGCTTCTCCTTTTTCATTTCTGATTTTATTGATTTGAGTCCTCTCCCTCTTTTTCTTGATGAGTCTGGCTAATGGTTTATCAATTTTGTTTATCTTCTCAAAGGACCAGCTTTTAGTTTTATTGATCTTTGCTATTTTTAAGTAACAAAAATATTTTCAGGTTGTCAGTTTCTTAGTAGTTAGTGCATTTTTTTAAAATGTTTCAACCAGCGTGTGTTTCCTCACCTTTTAAACAATGAGTGGCAATGTTGGGAAAATGTTTGTTATACTCTCTCTCTAAATACAAGTTGATGCTTCCCATAATACTTGGGACAAACACTTCTGTGTGAGAA
The DNA here is from genome assembly GCF_009873245.2 of Balaenoptera musculus. Classification (NCBI taxonomy): domain Eukaryota; kingdom Metazoa; phylum Chordata; class Mammalia; order Artiodactyla; family Balaenopteridae; genus Balaenoptera; species Balaenoptera musculus. The sequence continues at coordinate 95,336,119 of NC_045786.1, read as the reverse complement.
AATAGTTTGCCTTTCAGGTCATTCTTAAATCAATTTACTTGTAAAGCATTTATATGCAGTTACAAGGGTTCACAAAAAAAGAGACAGTGTTCCATGGTTTCAGTTGACCCAGGGTTTTCATTCACCTAATAACCCTTTTTTTTAATAAGTGAACTTTTCTCAAAGTTGTGTTTTTCCTCTTACTTTCATTCATAAGGGTAGGTGTCTCTTATTTCCTTGAAAAACTTTGAGCTCAATCACTAGAATTAAGCAGGGGGGTGAAAAAAAATTACACACCTAGACTTCATAGCTAGCCAACACCTCCCATGGATAGGAGGTTTCTTCACATTTTATGAGTGAAGAAACTGAGGCCCAATGAGGTTAAGTCACCCAGCATCGAATTCTATAATCTGTGTGTTGGGCAAATTTAAAAACCAAAAAGGAATGGGATTAACATTTATGGTAGGAATTGTTTTAATTTCACAAGGGTTTAGTATTATATAACTGCTATCAATCACCTTGACGTAGAGAACTCTTTAAGTCCTAAAACATTTTTCTTAACAATTAATAGCAGACAGTAATATTATTAGACCCCACTCCAGCCACATGCTGACCCAGTACAGGACCTGAGGATGTTTCATGCTGAGTCTTGTTCCCTTGCATGCTGTGTAGTACTATGCTGTGCATTAAAATCAACTAGTGATGATAAAATATTTAAACACAAAGGGGGATAGTCTAGAAATAATTTACATCAGCAGTTACAACCCAAGAAGTAGCATAGGTGAGTAGAAAGGGCTCAAGTCTGGGAGAGGGAAGGGCTAAGTTTGGTTCCCAGCTGGCTGCTTAATGTCAGTGTGGCCTTGGGCAGATCACGTGATTTCTCTCCCTCTTTTCTTTACACATCTGTGAAATGAGCACAATTTGGATTCTTATGAGGATTTAGTGAGCTCACGTATATGTAGTGCCTGGCACAAAATTCACATTTAGTAAAAGGTAACTAAAAGTACCGAACACTGGCACTACCCTTAAGGAAACCAGTGTGTGCCAAGTCAAGGAGAACAGATACTGCAGTGAGATGTTGTCACAGTTCTTGCAGGATCTTAGTCTGTGACTGTGTTCCAGTCCTCAGCTGTGACGCCAGTGCTGTCGTCAGATATCCCCCTCCGTTCAGCGTGAGGCTGCTAAGAATCTAAACACTTCTTGGAGGACAGCGCCAATGCACTAATAAAATGTCTCCTTGCCCAAGAGCCCAAACAAAGTTTGTCTCTAGCCGGGGACTTTTTTTTTTTTTCTTTCTGTTTTCTTCTTTCTTTTATTTATTTATTTTTTTTCTTCCAACAGCTGCTTCCCTGGTTTTGGAGCCATATCATGAATTGGGGTTTAGTAATTTCACTTTTCCAAGGTCTCAGATACCTGAAAAATAAACAGATTTTTCTTTTTTTAGTTTTAGATTTTTAAGTACAGAAAAAAAAATCCAGCAGCAATAAACTGGGAGTACATTAACCACTTGGGATTATTTCAAAGCGAAAGGACATTTACTAGGCTCATCTGACCTCTGATTTGAGGATCAGTTTTTTAAAAACACCACCAACCACAGACTTGTAAAGTTTGCAGAAACTGCCGACAGACCCAAATATGTTAAAGGTTGTAATCTCCTGAAAGGAGTTGGTTGATTTTCCTGTTGCCCCTCCTATCAACTTTAACCTCCAACCTTCTCCGGCATGTATCACTACAAATAAAACTGCTGAGGTTTGACAAGAGGATATAGAGTCATTAGGCCATCGCACAGGGATGGCCACATGATTTTCTTCAACTTGAAATGAATGCTCTGTAATTTGGGCTTTTCAATAGGAAGTCATAAACACTCACTCATATCGCTTTAGTTTTAATAATTACTGTTTTTTTTAAAAAAAAACAGAAATATACATATTAAATGATGTTTGACAACTGGAATTTAGTGGTTTTGTTATTGGTTGTCTTTGACCATTAACTTGGATTTCTGTTCTTAATTTTAATGTATACGATTTCAAGCAGGCAGCGTATGATCCTGATATAAACATGGCATTTGTATACAGCATTGTAAATGAATTTTTAGCTCGTGATTAAGACAAACCAGATGACAAAAAGCAAACAATGTGTTTGTGTTGCTCTACTGACTTAAAAATAATCCCCTGCCCTGGATTCACCTGCAGCGCCTTTCTTCTTCTAGGGCATATGGGGGATGTGGGGCTCATATAGCACTTAAGCTCGCCAGGGTTTCTGAAGTTTCAGTTACTTGTATAGATTCTCAAGTAATTCAGCTGTCTGTGGAAATTATTCACTCTACAGTAGATAAATGCTGTCTTATGAAGTCTCTGGCACCATTCAGTCTGAACTCAGCAAGTTCTCTGTTACTAGTGTTTGAACGTAAGGAATGGGGAAGCAATGACATCAGTACTTGAACAGTGGTTCTTGGTGTGTTTTTGTGTGTTTGTCTTTTCCAAGGTAGGTCAGTATGTTTTGTTAGATACCGCCTAGCAGCTCCCAAACAACCCTAGAGAGGTGGTGTGTGTATGTGTATTTACTTACATGTATATATATCCAATATATATGTATATATCCAATAGATACTACATATCCAATACATATATCCATCCAAGTATTCTTTCTTCACACTAATTTTCTTCTCTTTCTGTTCCTTTCACTGGACAGCTGAGCAAAGGGAGGACACATGATGTAAAGGACTAGGGGGTCTGGTAAATAAGGAGCATTGGTGCTGGAGATGGAGGATGTGGCACTGATTAGGTCCCACCTGCCCTTTTGGTCCCCTCAGCAGAATGCAGACTTTCAGCAGAGCCAGGATGCCTTCTGCAGAAGCGTTGTGTTTTGGTAAGGAAAGTGCATACCTATAAAAATTCCCAGAACCAGTCACCTAAGCATGTCACCTCTTCTGGAGCAGGATCCAGAGCCCAGAAAAGATCTGTGTGTTGATTTGGAGCTGGGGTTGGGGGTGGGGTAAGGGAGCGCTCAGGAGAAAGGGAGGAGAAAACAAAACAGCAAGAAAAACGTGTGGGTGTGACCTCACATCTTACAATTCTAAGAAAACCAGATGTTTGTAAGCTCCTTATGGTAAAAACTGTCGAGACCATTAGGACCGCTCCTTGTTCCTCCCGTTGAATGGTGCAATTTTATTGTATAAATCCAAATAGTAATTATTAACAACAGCTGTAGGAATCTCTTGCATTTATACAGCACTTCCACATTCATTATTTTGTTTGAGCCCAACCATTCCTCTAGGAAACAGAGCATTTTAATGGATAGGAAAGCAAAGGCTCGGAAAGATAAAGTGACTTGTCCAAGATTAATTCATTAGTGTCAGAGCTAGGATTGCTTTATTATTCAACAGAACTGTCACTGTTCTGTTGAATATGTACCAGCCATTTACCATGTACCAGCCATCCAAGGATGAATGTGAGTCCTTCCCTCATGGAGCTCCCAGTCTGTGCTGGGGTAGAGGCAGGTGGGGGGCAGGGAGGGCTGCAGCAGATGGGTGCACAGGGGACATCAGGGGCACCGAGGCACTGGCTGGGACTCAGTCCGCAGGACAGGGAGGCGGATTCTCATTCCAAGTAAGGACAATTTTAAGAACGTTAGCTGTTTAGCCAATTCAAACACGTCTTCCCATTTAAATTTCCTGAATAACCAGTTCCAAAACTTTTAAAAAACTAACAGCTGTACTGTGGAAAAGGCCTAGCCTGATAACTCCACTGGTGAAAAGCAAGACAAGTACCTACTAGATTAATTAGGAAAAGTCATGGAGACCTGTAGTTGGAGCTATGGGATGGTTGAGTGGACAACTCAAAGGTTAAGAAACTATATCACAGACAGAACAAGAAAAAGCATTTGACTTTTTGCTAATATAAAATGCCAAATCCCTCCATTTTTATGTTTTATGTATCTGTTCCATGACATTAAAATAACCTCTAGAACTCGTATAATGGTGCTAGAGGAGGGAAACCCATTCTGATCATTTTACATATTTTAAACCTTAGATCTATAGCCACAAAATGAATATTTTGACTATTTAACCAAGTGTCCTTTGCGTTTGCTTTTACCAAGAACTTCATTGCTTCTATTTTTATTGATAAAAGCATATACATAGCATTAATAGATTTTAAATGGGCAGACATGGAATTAAGATGAGATTCAGTTCATCAAAGCATCAAGGAATGCTTTGTATTCCTGGAGAAGATGTTCTTTTACTGGTGCCCAGTGTAGCCTAGGTGGAGAGTTCTAAAGTTAGTCTGACTGTCAGCCCTCTTCATTCTAGTTGTGTGTAGTGGTTCAGTGTCAGTAGAGGTTGTATGTATGTACAAAATTGTGAGTAAAAAGAATGGTTTCTCCTCACCAAGAGTAACAGTGAAATTTAACATCCTAAGATGAAGCCCAGGATAAGAAAGAAGGTATTCCTATTCCAGCTTGAGAGTATAGGAGAAAGGTCTTCTCATCTCAATTCTCTTGTCTTGTATGACCTTTTAGGCATTGCTAAGCAGGCAGAGAAACAAGTATTCCCCAGCTAGAAATAGAATAGGAACAGAATCAAGCAATAGAAAAAGTTGAGGCCCAGAGTAGAAATCTTGAGGAAAAATAAATAGAATTAGACAGCTCCTGGAGGGTTTAAATCTGAGTGTCCAACTGTAGTAGCGCCTTCGAAAGGGAAGTGTGTATATACTGGAAAGCAGTGTTTTAGTGGCTTTTTGCCACCAAGTTTTGGCTTAAATCACGTTGGAAGCTTACACTGTGCGGTGAGTCACTTTTCACTTCATCTGGGTTGGGTAACTGGGTTATTCTTACGAAGAGGTTTTCTTACTGGACCTTCTTCTCATGCAGTGCTCCCTTTAGGACTGGAGTACCCCTGATTTGCTAGAGATCCAGGTTCTGAAGTTGAGTACATTTCTTACTCTCCATTCCTTTGCTGACTCATGGGACAAAGACTCCTTCAAGCCAAGCAGGCCCCTGATGAAGAAGCAGCAATCTGATTATCTCTCCCTTCCCTCCCTGCTCTAACTCTCCCTCTCCTAGTGGCCCCCGTATCATCCATCCTCACTGTCATTGGTGTGCAGCTGCGTAGACTTTCTTAGTCCCATTTCTCACTTCAGGCACCATGATGTTACAATCATTTACCTTATTATGAGCCTTTTTTTTTTTTTTTTTGGTCCCCTCATCCTCTTTACTCAAGATTTTCTTTTTTTGTCTTTTGGCCAAGGTTAATTGGTCTTGCCTTCCAGGAAAGCTCTCCATAACTGACTTCCTGCTTTTCAAAATCTCATAAAATCCTGAGGTGGAGCGAGGGGATGCCCCAGGAAACTCCATCTTATGTTGACCGTTCTGGAATTGCTAGAGGGCGAAAGGCTGTACAGACCTCTCTTGAGTTACAGAGACCTCCCCCGCTGCAAGGCCCAACTAAATACCCTTTTCTCTTTCTTCCCTATCATTTAAGTGGGGGGGAAGGTTAATTAACAGGGAAATCAGAGGCTATTACTCTCCACAGTAAGATTTCCTTACATTTAGCTGGCTTACATTCTGTCACCCACATATATAGGACATTAAACTTTTATTTATGCAGAATAACTGTCCAGATCGCACTAGAGTGATATTAAATATAATTTATTTGATGACTCAGAAGATACCTCGAGTTTATCATTCTGGAATTTTCTGCATTGGAAGATGGAGTCCATGAGGCTGCATCTCTCTGCATTGACCCCCAGGTGTTTAGCCTGCTGACTTTCTCTACCACAAACTAACCAACAAAGAACAGTACCTATGTTGAAGTGATTTTTGATTTGTTGAATGTTAGTGGTGAGTAGAAAATAAATTTAAATTAAATGTCGTATAGCTGGAGCAGGTAGAAGGGGAGTGAATGAAAGCTTCCTCTTTTATGGGCTGCTGAGAGGTGATAGCTCTTAAAAAGCAGTCTGCTAAGTGATCCCGAGTGAATGCAAATTAACAGTTGTTTTCTTTCAGAACTGTATGACTGAATAAACATTTACCATTTGTTTCATTTCTACTCATCTCTTAAAACAGTTGCTACAGGTCTTAATACTAAGACTCGAAACATATAATGTATTAGCCTTGGCACATCAAAATATTGTTCATCTTCCAAACTTGAGATATTCCAGTTTGGCTTCTCACTGAGTTTATAATGTTCTGAGGGTATGTATCTAAAAATGCATCTTACTAATCTCCTGGAATTTATTTTTATTTTTTTAAAAAGATAAGTCCCTGTAACTTGTCACTATTCCCAGCTTAAACATGGTCTGCCAATTGTGAGATTGTTGGGCATTGTGGTACATTTCAATCTTAGCAGGGGTCTTGAATAAGAAATTTAACCCACTGAGTAGTATTTTGGAAGAGAGACCTATGATATTGGTGCAAAATAATAATGAGGTTAAAAGTGGAATTTCAGCCTCAGCTGACAGCAGTTCCTCCTGCTTTTTCGTACAAGCCTTTCACATGATTCAGTGTGATCACCTTTTCTCAAAGCACCACCGTGGCCACTGTGAGGGGTAAAGAATTTCAGCAGTTGAACAACAGTAGCAAATAAATTCATTTTAGGAACTCTCCTTAAAGGTTTATTCCAATCGTTAACATTCCTGGAGCTGGTGTGTCTGCCAAGTGCTCAGCGCTGAGTTCTCATGCAGCAAATTTAGCATGACAAAGTTGCTCCTGGTTTTTTGTTTTTTTGTTTTTTTTTTTTTTTTGCAAGTGGAAAACCTGGAGCCCCAAATGGAGCCTCATGCAGTCAACTGCAGAATGGAGATGAGATCCGAGAGATACAGTATAAGGGATTATCTGGGATCATGTAGATGGTTCGCCGTTGCCTTTGTATGGCTCCTGGGTTAGATCATTCTTGGCAAGTTTGGTGAATTAGTATCCTATTCCTGAGTCCCGTTTCAATACCTAGTTTGGAATTCTTCCACTCCCTGAGAAGTCCCATTGAAATTTTTATCAATGGTATTTGCATAGACAAAATGGAATCAAACTATTGACATGTAGTTTTTTTAAAAAGCAAATTTATGTGAATGGTTTGTCCGTAGAGATAATTTAGCCAAAGGCACCTGTCTTCTCTAAGAACTCTGCCTGAAAAGACTTTTAGGGGGAGCTTGGTGAATTTTTTGTCCTTAAAAGAAAGCTGTTTTTGAGGTATAAGAGAAGCTTAGTTTTTGAAACGGCACAATGAATAACAAAGGCCCCTTTTCACCCCCCAAAAAAAGGACTAAAAAGGACATTTGTTCAAGTCTTGAGTAAGAATTGTGCCGTTAACATAAAAGTCTAGATACAAGAAAGGGGAAAATTGGAGGCCAAGGAGGAGCAGGTAGAACTAGGGAACGCAGGACCTGGGAAGCGACTTGTTTTACAAAGATGATTACGCTCAAGCTAAGACTCAAAACTCAAGATAGAGCATTTTTAGTGAATGAAAACAGCTGGAAGATAAAACTTAGACCATCCCCTCATCGAGCAGACACACATGGATATGCATGTGTTTCTCTCCCCACTCCCGCCTCCTGTCCCCCCAGTGGCCCTCTAAGTATATTCTGGCAGACAAGTAGCCAATAACCGGTCTTCATAGTGGAGGTCAGGTGATTCGTATTTCTGGATTTTTAGAAGAGACGGGGTTTATCATTGATTTGAAGATGGAAAGTACACTATTTCACCTCCCCCTGTCATTTAGTGGATGTAGTTCTTGAGTAATGTGTCTCGAGCCCTGACCTAAACTGTAGATGAGAAGGCTCTTTAAATATTAAAATACAGAACAAACAGAATCGCTTATGCAGTAGGAAAGTGCACAGTATTATAAAGTCAGGTCTAATCTTTTTTATTGGGGCAACTATTGGGAATGCTACGTTTCTGGCCCAAAGTAACTTTCTTGAAAACTCCGTCTTTAACAGAATTACTAAATTGCTGGCCTATCTTTTAAAAAAAAAAAAAAAAAAATTTAAAGTTACAGAGTTTATAACTTCAGAGTTATCAAATCTTTTTCTCCCTCTTACATGTCAAAGTTTAAGTGCCGTGTTTTGTATATACAGTCATCATGATATTTGAAAAGGCCATAAAGAAAAGCAATTATATAATTGTTTTCAAGAACCTAGAAGCAAGGATAAAGGCTTTTAGAAACAGAGAGCAGTATTAACAATTACAGCACCTGAAGTCAAGATGCAAAATTCTGTCCTAATTATTGGTGTTGATTAATTAAGCATCAAGTTACAAGCCTTGAAAGAATCTCAGAATTATTTTTCTTTGATTTATCTACCGAAAAAAAAAAAAAAAAACCCACCCCATCATTTTCTATTTTAGCAGTTTCCACAACTTAAACATTAAATTCTTATTGTTTGATTTCTGTTATATTAGTAGTGTGTGTTTTGCAATTCTAATCTTCACGTTTTTCTTTCTTTATCACTGAAGTAGGCCTTTTGAAGCTGGGAAATTTTTCATAGCAATATTGACAGTGTTCACATTTGCATGATGACAGCCAAGGAATGGAGCAGTAATTTTTGAAATTGCAGAAGTATTTAGAACACTGATAAAAGCTGAAATATATTTTTGATGGATTGAAGTTAAGCATACATGATTTTTCCTGCTGTCAAAAGGCTCTGAATTTAGTGAATATTTGCCTGCTGTGAGAATGCAAGATTAACATCACAACCATCACCCGGGCACCCAAACCCTGCAATTTAATAGCTTTTTAGGTTCTTTCCTTTTTCTAAACAGCAATTAATCTCATTTTAGTACAATTTTCTCGTTTCTGAAGTCGCTCATTGAATCGCTGTTTTGTTCATATTTGGCTTCAGCTCCTCTGCATAGTCATTAAAGTCCCAATTAATGTCACCTTTAGCTGAAGAGTACTCATTTTTATTGAGAAAATGACAGTTGCTGCCATGAGTAGTGCAGTGTAATATACATTAATTGCCCTGTAACACTGGTAATTACGAGTTTTTCAAGCCTCTCAGTAAACTGTCATGCCTAGACAAGACTGTGCTAAAATAGATTACTCATTAGGGAGACCTGTCCTATTTTCTGGTGGGTTCTTAGTGTTGGTTTAAAAAAAAAAAAAAAATCTTGAGCTTGAACAAATAGTTGCCAAGAGCAATTTCCTCCAACAATCTCCTTGTGTTGGGTTTTTCAGCCATCACTTAAGATTACGGTCAGCAAACAGGGCGCAGTGGACACTGCAGATGTTGGGTCTTGAGCACCTATTTATGTGGATCACGAGAGTGAACGTCACGGAGTTTCACTTGGGGTTGAGTACAGGGTCTGACTAGAGAGTCCTCCTGGAGGGTGTTGTGTTAAAAAAGGTTCCATCCCTGGTGTTTAGAGGGTCATGAGCAAGCCAGTGTTCCACCCTTGCTGAGTCTTAATCACCTATAGGCCGAGTCTAGCAAGGAGCACCGTTGATACCTTCGTTCAACAAATCCATGTGAATGCTGGAGCAGATAAATAACTTTGACACTGAACATGGCAAGCCTTATATATATTTTTAAGGTGGCATTTTTAAAAAATGGGAATCAGTAGTTAGAGAGAACTGAAATCATCTTATATATGAGACTACCAACCCACAATCTTTTTTTTAGTATATCGTTGCTGAGTGGTACATTGGTAGGAGGGTTTCTTTTTTTTTTTCTTTCAAATCATGTTCCTAATTTCAGTGTGGATATAATTTTTCTGTTCCCATTCCTATCATATTTCATATGTTGCTGTTTTAACGCAAAATAGTCAACTTTGAAGCCCGCAGTTGCCCAGAACTGACAAAAAGAAAACCTTTGTTGTATCCTTGCCTAAAGCAGGTGTTATAACAATCTGCTCTTTCCCTCTCTCTCTAAATGAATTTTGTCACAGCCTTTCAAATTTTCTTGTGATGATGAGCTAATGAAAGTAGATAGTACAATTTGTGCTGACCAGGTAGCAAGCGCCAGCTTCGCAGCTGAGGATAGTTTAAAAATAAATAAATAAAATATAGCATTATATCACTGATTTACCCATTACACAGCATTAATAGTGAGAGACCTTGGTGTGTTTATCTGTTTGTATTGGTGTGCATTTATCGAATTGTTTATGACAAGACTAATTGGGGTAATTGTAGACACTGAAATTACCTGTCAGCTATATGTAACCACACTCCCTTTCTTTCTGACAAATGATGACAACTGAGGGACCCCGTAGCATTACTCATGATGGCTTTTCGAGTGGTAATAAGGACAATAGGGGCCCCGGCTAATTTGACATGGACAGCCTTCACAACAAGAAGCCAGCTAAATGACTTGTCAGGAGGGGAAAGAAGTCAGAAAAGTAATGGAGTCCCCCATGGCGCTCTGACAGGGAGATGAGGCAATTTCAACAGGAAGTGAAAAGGCTTCAGTTTGTCAAGTATTTAGAACAATCAGAGAACAGCTAGAGGCTGGAACCTGACAATAAATTTGTGAACCATGGTAGCAGTTTCCTACAGGTCAGTGACTTCATAATGGCCGTGCGGCACTCAGAGGGTCTACGCTCCTCTTATGCTTTACGTCCACCCACCAGAGCTGGGTCACCTCACGCCTCTGCTCTGTCTTCCACGGTGGTAATCATGGCTAGGCTTCTGGAGGCTCGGGAATGGAATGATGGTGTGAGTTGCAGTCGCTAGCATGTTGGAGAATAAATAAACAAAAATCTAGGCACATAATATGATGATGGTAGCCCTGACGCTAAGATGGTGTTAACTCTCCCAAGATGAGTGGTAGTCATTGGGTGGAGACCTAGCGAACTTCTTTCTTACTTGCTGCTAGTTGGATACAAAATATTCCTCTTCCCTCTACCTTTTGTTCTATCCAGGACCTCAACAATTAGATGAAGCCCACCCACATTGGGGTGGGCAGTCTACTTTGCTGAATCCACCAATTCAAATACTAATCTCATCTAGAAACACTCTCACGGACACCCAGAAATAATGTTTAACCTGGGCCCCTCGTGGCCAGTCAAGCCAACACATAACATTAACCATCAAATTAACTCAGCATCAAAATAGTGTAAGCAGTGCTGTCCAATAGAAATATACTGTAAGTCATGTGTAATTATAATAGTGTTAAAAATAAAATTTAACTGAGTTAAAAAAAAATACTATACTACTGCTAGTAGGCTAAAAGACCACTAGGAGCACCTTTTCCTCTGATTTTATTAAGCAACATAAAGCTAATCTCATAAAAAGCCAGAAAACTGGTGCACGAGGATTAACACTTTCCCCTGTACCCCGTACCTCCAAAGCTGGAAGTAGCTTCTGACCCTAAGATGTTCTAGTCAGCTGAAGTGTTAAACAGTGAAGTGATATCTCAACAGCTAGGTTGTCTTGAGTTTCCAGGTTTTGTTTTATTAGGGACAGTCTCTGCATTCTAGAAAAGCAAGTTTCTGAACTGGGCAGGGCACCTTGCCTCTCTGCCTCAGTGTCCTCTTTGATAACGTGAGGAAAGATATGTTGATCAAATTAATGTAAAAATTAATTGCATGATTTTTATGCATGTACGAGTTAGGCTATTTTTATACCATTTGATATATATTATGCACTTGCAACAGTTTTTCTTCCCCTTCAGTTCCTTGTAAAGGCGGCAGTACCCTTCACGTAAGGAATAGATCACCTTTGTGTTTAATAGGATTTTTCTTGTGAAGATTTCGAAGCGTTTAAACGATGGAATATGCCTTTTTAAAGTCGTCTAAAGAAGAAAATGTGCATTCTATACACTCATTTATACTGTGTTATTTGTACGTGTTTACCTTCATGTGGGAAAAAGTTTTTTTCTAAGTGTCGTACAATATGTCTTAATATACTGTTAAATTTCTCAGCATAACGTAAAACACACAGTTTCTCGAGTACTGTTAAGCCTAACTAAATAGATTTCCAGATGCCCTAACCATCAGTTCAGAAGCATTAGAAACCCACCAAGAGGAAGTACCCATAAAGATGGTTTTCGTTTTTGCATTCATTCAGGGGTGAGAAAGGATGGGGCGGGGGATTTTCCTTAAGCCCAATAAAAGCGGCTGCCCACACATCCACTTCATTCCAGTGGTATTTGAGTTGTTTGAGGGTTTTTTTGTGTTTGGTCAGGGCTCTCTTTGAGAGCAGAATAAGCATTCCACCACACCAAGACCCAGGCAGGCATGCAGGGGCCCCAGCCATGGGCTTAGGGACATCAGGGGCAAAGAGTAAGCTCTTATGCAAGGGGCTGCAGAAGAGAGGTACCTTTTACCCTCTGTGTCTGTGTTCACAAGTGCACAGAGGTAGAATTTGGCTTAAAATGGCCCATGTTGTGGCCTACAGGTGTGTCCTTTCTGTAAGATGCTATCTGCTGCTAGGAATTCTCCTTTTTAGAATTTCAAGTCCATATTTGGGATGTCTTTTTCAAATTAGCTCCACTTTGGAGATATTCTTTCTGTTCCTCACAAACATTTGCTAAATGTTTTCTTCTGTTTGTGGAAGGAAGTTTTTTTATTTCTATAAACATACTCATCATTTGAAAAAATTGTGCTTCTTTTTTTGTAATAATATGTGTTTAATTCTAAAAATCTAAAAATTCCAAATAAGTAGAAAAGAACATAAAACATCATAATACCAATTTGTATACATTATTACTATTAACAGTTTAACAAAAATGGAATTATATTGTATATACTATTATATACTCATATGTTCTCTTCACAGGATATTGAGATTGTTTTTTCATGTCTATAAATATAGTTCTACATTACCCTTTGTAATAGGTTCCTAGTGCTTGCATTATGTAGAAATATCATAATTTCTTTAGCTGGTTGTCTGTAATGGGTATTTAAGAGGGCAATATAAACAACACTGTGATGAACATCCTCACAGTGAAGTGAGTTAAGACATGGAAAACACAATAGCCTCAGTCAACGTTTTTATCTTCTTCTGTCTTGAGATCTGCTCTCTTATAAATGGATAAAGCTATGGCACCTGTATTTTCCGCACCTTGATGTGATGTTTAGTGATCATTTTGATTGCTCCTTTTAATGTGCAATTAAAAGAGCCATTTCTATGATGCCAAATGTCTCATTTATCCAGTTGTCTAGTAACATATAAGCAGATACAAGCAAAGGTAACTTGTCCATGTGCATTTGTTTTCTGCCATGTAGTCTTCAGAGCTTTTGATGATCTCTAAAGTTATTTCACAGGCAAAGAAAGGTCATATGTTGTGCTGTAAAAATTGTGCATTTATCTCTTACTTAGAATCTTTAAGTGTTTATTCATTTCCCACCTCCATTCCCAACTAAGGCCTCCACTGGCATCCAGAACAAGCTTTCCTTTCTGTGAAGGAAATAGTAAGCCCCCAATAAATGCTAGTTGTTATTATTATCATTATTACTAACTCTTCACTAAATCACTTCTCACATTCGTAAATTTTTTTTTAGGATAATATCCAAATAATAGAGCTCCCAACTCAAAGGGACCGTGGAATCTTAAAGCTGATGATACTTATTCCTAACCGGCCTGTCACAGAAAGGGGGTAGCAATTTCTTCTTCCCCAGGTAGCGCATGGGTATGCCCATTTCTCAGCACCCTGGCCCCAGTTAGGTGTCATCACTTTTTAGATAATTATTATGCTCTTGTTTTTTAGTTACTTTCCTTCCTCTTGTTTCTATTCAGTGTGCCTGTAGTTATTTCCCTTTGTGACTCCTTGCCAGCAGTCATTTTATAAGGTATGCCTTCACCAGAGCTAAGTAAGGCACTTATAATTAGAAAGTTGTGTGATACAGTACCTTCAGTCTCCGTTTATAATTCCAGATCTTTCTGACCCTCAAGCTCTGGAATAGGTCACACTTCTCTCCTCTCAGGACACTAGATATTTCAGATTATTCCAAGTGGTCTCCTGCCCTCTTTCCTGTGCCTTTGTTATAGCTGTCATTATAGATTGTTTCAGTCGCGCATATAATTGCTTCATTGCTAGTAACTGGCTTAATGTTGTCACAGACCTTATTGGCTCTTCTTACCTCAGTTTTACATATAGCATCCCAGGGCTTTCTTCAGGGCATTTATCATTTTTCCTCCAAATGATCTGGTGACAGTGTACAGCTATTCAAGTTTTCATCAGCCAGCAGATGATATGGTCTTTCTTCTTTGCTGCCACAAGCCAGAAAAGAAACGAATTCGAGGGAAATGCTTTCATTACCGCACTTCAAGGAGACTCTGTCAGAGAGTCAGGGAGGGAAGTTTCCCGAAGTCGCACGGCACTGACGCGGGAAGATGCTCTCATGGGCAGCCCCGTCCCTTCGTGATGCCTGGAACGAAGGCACTTCATCATCATTCTCACAGTCCTGCTTTCATGCAGCCAGCTATGCATTTTCTAAAGCCTGTTACTTTTCCTGTTTACATCTTAGTCTGTAGGAAAAAGGATGAAGAATTTTACATGATATTAACTGCTACCGCTGCATATTGGATACGTAAGACTTTGTTATATTTTCTTGAAGAGGCCCATATTCTCATTGGGAAAGAAGGAAAAAATAAAACAGAGACTGCCACCAATAGCAAATGAGTGGCGCTAATAAATCTTATGGATCAAAAAAAAAAAAAAATCTTATGGATCCTATAGCAGTAGTTGAACTTGGGAGTTCCTTGTATATAGAGATGGTGTTATACACGGTCTTAGGTTCACAGGCTGGCCCCAGAGTCTGTCACAGCCATCCCAGGCACTTTTAGATTCTGTTGGTGTTATAGTTAACAGGCCCAACCTGAGTTTCATATCTCCTATCTAGAGAGTAAATCAGAAATGGTCAGGCTCTTTAAATGGAAGGATTTGACAGCTTAGGGTCCACTGAACGAGCTACACTTGGCAGGAAGGCTGCCCTTGTGGTTAAGCATCTCTGTTCATGTCTTCATTGCTTCTTTTCTTTTCCCTCCATCTCTCAATTCTCCTGTCCTTTAAACTTGCAACTTTTTCTTTTGTTTACAAGCAGGTCCTTTCTTTGTGAGAGATGCCTGCAAAAAACTTCTTCCTGCGGCAGTGAGCCTCTCGGGTGCTAACCACTTTCTAACAAGATCTTCTTTGGTCACTTGAGTGTTCTTTAAAGTCGTTAAGGCCTATAACATTTCTTTATAAAGCTGGCTGATTTATCCCGCAGTTTCACTGAGTTAGTTGTAGATGACTTGCTTACGCAGCCCTGCCCCATAATTGCCGGCCACACTTGATAAGAGTCAAGATTACACTCACTTGGCTTCATAAAACAGGAGGGCTCCCTAGGACGGCCATGATACTCTTCCTGCACCTGGTCAAGTTTAGGGCCTCCCCTGATTGCCCAGACAACATAGGATCCAGTTTCTTTGGGGGGCCTAAAGATGTCACCACGTCCCCACTTCTCTGCCACCAGATGCACTTATCCGTCCACGTGGTGGTGAGAAACCACGCCCACAACCCCCTTTGGCCAGGGAGCCTCATTTTCCCTCCCCATTCGGCTTAGGGAGCTTGGAGGTGGCGTCAAGTCTTGTTGAAGTCCCCTCCTCCCTTGTAAGTCTGTGTTCTCTGTGTAAAGATCAACTCAACTTCAGGCCAAGAATGAGCTTCTGGCTCCACCCAAAATCAGGTTGTCTGTTAATCAGCTACTCCTTGCAGCAGCTGTGACTGCTAGGTGGTAAATAGTACTGAAGGGAGGTGGCAGCAAAAGCACTATAAACATAGGGGTTGTTCAGGGGCATCCTGTGTAGGTCTGGTGACTTCAGGTGTCCGTTCTCTGTACGTGCACCAAAACAACTCCCAAGTTCAAGAAATCATGCCAGTAACTCAATCTGTCCACTCAGACTTCCAAAAAACTAACTAACAAACAAAAAAAAGATTGGGGTTGGAGGAGGGAATCAGCTTGACTGAACACACAGAGTGAAGTGTCCATTTTGTAAGTTGGTTACCTGATGTTGATAAGTTAGCAAAGCCAACAAGCCAATTCACAAGTCCATTGTGGACTAAGCCCCAATCAGCATTTTTATTTTCTTCCTCTCATGATTTGTCATGGTGAAATCTGCTCTGTATAAATGCAGAAAGCTGAAGCACCTGTATTTTCTGCACCATGATGTGACTTTCAGTGATAATTCTGGTTTTTTTCCTTTTAATATTCAATTAAAAGAACTGTTTTCATGGTGCCAAACAACTCATTTATCCAGTTGTCTAGTAACATATAAACACATGTAAACAAAGGTAGCTTGTACATATGCATTTGTTTTCTACCATCTAGTCCTCAGAGCTTTGATTCAGTTCTTAAAGGTGTTTAACTGGCAAGAAAAGGTAATGTGTTGCACTGTAAAAATTATGCATTTATTCTGTTTCATAAAATCTTTGTGTTTACTCATTCCCTGTGCCTACCCTCACCCCAGCCTTCCACAGGCATCCAGAACAAGCTTTCCCTTCTGTAAAATGTTCATCCTCATTAAGTCTAGCCCAACTTAGAAACTGCTAGCTCTCCCCTGGTAACTGTTTCTCCTTGCTTATTTTAATAAAGAAATCCCTGGTTTGGGCTGGATATATCATCACCCAAAATAAAAACTCTAGCTCCCCTTGCAGCAAGATGTACCCATGCGGTTAATTTCTGGGCAATGGAACATAAGTAGAAGTATCCTGTGCAATGTTGAAGAAATGCCCTTGAAGAAAGGGCCCTTCTTCGCCACTTCCTCCTTCCTGCTGAGAGGAATGTGGGCCTGATGGTTGGTGCTTGGTAGCCATCTTGGGCTCTTGGGCCCTGAGAGAAAATGATATTGTTGAAAAGAGCAATAAGGGAGTGGGAGTCCAGGTCCCTGCTGGCTGTGCAGTCACCATGCCAGCCTAGGACTGCCTCCCTTTGAGCTTAATTTACATAACGGAGAAATGCACTTCTATCTTGTTTAAGCTACCAATATTATGATTTTTCTTTGATTTGCAGCAGAATCTAATTCTAACCAATATGGTAGGTGAGATGTGGGAAAAGAATTAGTTCTATACCAAGAGAGTTTGTGTTGAAAAATATTATCAGAGCCAAAGCTTGAATCAGGACTTCTAACTCTGCTGACAGTGTTTTTCTCGCATCTTCAGAGGCCATATGAGAGTAAGTGGATTATGGTTAAATTCATTTAACTTTATTTTACTTGATCATTACAAGGAATTTTAAATTCTGTATTTGTTCCCAAATTATAATATTTGAAAATGGGCATTTTAAACCGCTTTGTTGAGGTCTAATTGATATACCCACAAATACACACATTTAATATATACAAATTTATCATTTTGTACATAAGCAAGCCCCCTTGAAGCCATTACTACATACCCATCACTTCCAAAAGTCTCCTTGTGTCCTACTGCTTTTTTGTTGTTGTTTGTTTGTTCTGCAGTGAGAGCACTTAGCATGAGATCTACCCTCTTAACACATTTTTCAGTGCACGGTACAGTGTTATTGACGATAGGCGCAATGTTGTGCAGCAGATTTCTAGAAGTGATTCATCTTGCATAAATGAAACTTTATGCCCATTGAACAACTACTCCCCATGTCTCCCTGCCCCAGCCGCTGGTGACTACCATTCTTCTCTCTGCCTCTATGAAGTTGACTATTTTAGAAACCTCATATAAGAGGAATCATGTAGTATTTGTCCAACTGGGTCTGACGTATTTCACTTAGCATAATGTTCTGAAGGTTCATCCACGTTGTAGCCTACGACAGGATTTCCTTCTTCTCTAGGGCCAAATAATATTCGTTCCTTTGTTTGTATATACAACATTTTCTTTATTCATTCATCCATAGATGGACATTTAGGTTGTTTCCATATCATGGCTACTGTGAATAATGCTGCTACACACATGGGAGTGCAAATTTCTTTTTCAGATCCTGATTTCAATTCTTTGTACCCAGAAGCAGGATTGCTGGATCATATGGTAGTTCTATTTTTAATTTTTTGAGGAACCTCCACACTGTTTTACATAGCAGCTGTACCAATTTACATTTCCACCAACAGTGTACAAGGGTTCCAATTTCTCCACGTCCTTGCCAACACTTCTTTTTTTCATAGTAGCCATCCTAACAGGTGGGAAGTGATATCTCATTGTGGTTTTGATTTGCATTTCCCTGATGATTATTGATGTTGAGCACCTTTTTATATACCCGTTAGCCATTTGTATGTCTTCTTTGGAGAAATATCTATTCAAGTTCTTTGCCCATTTTTTAGTTGGGTCATTTATTTGTTTACTATTGAGTTGTAGGAGTTCCTTATATATTTTGGCTTTAACCCAAGCTATATGATTTGCCAATATTTTCTCCAATTCTATAGGTTGCCTTTTTATTCTGTTGATTGTTTCCTTTACTGGGCAGCAGCTTTTTACTTTAATGTAGTCCCACTTGTCTACTCTTACTCTTGTTGCCCGTGTTTTTGGTTAAATATCCAAGAAATCATTGCCCAGACCAATGTCAAGAAGCTTTTCCCTATGTTTTCTTTGAGGAGTTTTACAGTGTCATGTCTTATGTTTAAGTCTAAAATCCATTTGAGTTGATTTTTCTTGTATATGGTATAGGATAAATGTCTCATTTCATTCTTTTGCATCTGGATTTCCAGTTTCCCCAACACCAGAAAATGGATCTACATTTTTAATTCTCAGAGCTCACTCTGAATCTTGGAAAAGGCCCACTCCAAATGTGTTACAACTCAGCAATTTGTTTGGAATAAAATTGTCATAGTCTGCTCTATGTTCCCTGTGTAATGTAGATGTAGTATTGGGTTTTGTGACCCGAGCATGATGAGGATCAGCAATTCTGGCCTGTTGGGAAGGATTGGGTTCCAGCATCACCAGAATTTGCAGCCCATCCCCTTTTATGGAAGTGGCCTGACAAAGTCACCCAGTAATTTCAAATCTGTTGAATTCTAGTTGTGCAAGAACTATTTTAAAAGCATTGCCACAGTTAAATGTTTATTAAGTGTGTATACATGTATTAGTCACTGTACAAACAGAGAAGCAGGTGGTCTCCTTGTTCCCACCTGTTCAGGTCACTGAGGCAAAGCCACCTGGAAAGTTTCACACAGTAATTGGACCTTTACCCTTCAGAACTCCACTTTCATTAAATTCAGCAATGAGGACTTTGACATCTCCTAAAATATCGTCTCCACATGCCCTTTGTTATTAGGTCTTAGCCTTTTGTGAGCCATGTAGCACCTCAAATTCAAGTGTGTTGCTGCAGAGGAAACGCAGATAGTAAGGAAAGCACTGCGGGGTGACTTGTAAGAAGAGACTGGTCAAATAGGTGCTTCTCATTTGCCTTGCACCGAGGAGCGATTTCCTCATTTTAAATGATCACTATTAGGAATTTGGAAGGCCTGAGAAATTGTAATCGTCAGTCCAGTTTCTTTGTGGGAAACCACCTAAAGAAAAGATGAGTGTTTGTAACTCCTTATATCCTGCACTCACTGCAAGTGCTAACCGCTGGCCCGGCTCCCGCGAGCTACCCTTGCTGCCTCCCACCCCGGACACCCCTGTGAGCCCCACATCCAGGGCTTGAAACTTCATGGGCAGCCAGAGGAAGCTAGAGGGTATGGGCCTGAGTGATTGATAGTAGTTTCATGGTAAAGGAGACAATTCTTCAGTCCTGTTTCTCCACCTAGCACCTGAGCTGTGAATGGCCATGCGGTATGGTGGAAGAAAGCACTGGACTCTAAATTGAGAGGCCTGGCCTTTGGTCCAAGTCATAGCACCAATGTAGCTGCTGCCTTAACCAGAACTCTTCTCTGGGCCTCATTGGCTTAATTTGGTGAATAAGGGAGTTGGGCTAAGTTATCCAGTAGTAACAGTTGGTACACAAGCAGAGCCTTCCACCCAGTGGGCCTCCTTTTCAGACTATTTGGGGAAAATTGGAGCTAGATTCTAGCTCTCAGAGTCATCTTCCCCTTCCCAAATGTAGCTGTCCCCTTCCAACCTCTTCCCTCTGACTAGCCCTTCTGAGGACTGACAAAGAAGTTTTATTTGAGAAGCCCAGTCAGAGGTACATCAAGCTGTTTCTTCCCCAGTTCCCCATGCTGGCATGACAAATGCGTTTGCTGCAAGGGGCTACGAGAATATTTATGTCAGCGACTTCAGCCGGTGGTCAGAGTGATGGGTGAACTGGAGCCGCCATCCTGTTGACTCCCATGATGGAGATGGCCGGGCCCCGGGGAAAATAGACCAAGCAGAACCCAGATTATGGTCCGGGGCTGAGGGCGGGAAGCAAAAAAGGAGGAGAAAAAGAATAAAGGTATCTGTGGCAGCCAAGGGGGCAGCACCAAGAGTCTGGAACAAAGGAGTTTCCTGAACTCAACTATGCACCACTAGTGCCCAGATTGTTGTTTTAGTTAGAATTATGTTCTGGGCCTGTGTTATAGGGAATTAGAAGTGGCCTGACACCTATTATGAGAAAGTTTACAAAGGATAGAGGGGAGAGAGAGAGAGATTATACCCAAAGGGCATAGTTACGGATCATCCCAGAGCCTTCTTATGTCATGGCAGGAGACATAAGCCGTAATAAGCCCCACACTACCCTAAAAATCGTAGCTGACATTGACTGTGCATTCGGTGAGCGCATTACATCTATTACCTCTTCAGGTAGGGTTCTCCAGAGAAACAAAAACCAATAAGATATATTTGTACATATAGTTAGAGATTTATTTTAAGGAACTGACTCAGGCAGTTGTGGAGACTGGCAACTCCGAGACTCATTGGGCAGGACCACAGGCTGGAAACTCGGTCAAGAGTCAAGATTGCAGTCTTGAGTCTGAAATCTGTAGAGCAGGCCAGCTGCCTAGAAACTCAGACAGGATTTCTATGTGACAGTCTGGAGGAAGAATTCCTTTACTGGCAAACCTCAGTTTTTGCTCTTAAAGCCTTCAACTGATTGGGTGAGGCCCACCCACATTATAGAGGGTAATCTGCTCTGCTTAAAGTTAACTGACTGTAGATGTAATCACATCTGCAAAGTACCTTCACAGCAACACCTGGATTCGTGTTCCATTAAAGAACTGGGCATCATAGCCTAGCCAGGTTGACAGATAACATTTCACCAGCACAGGTGTGTACTGTTATCTTCATTTTACTGATGATGAAACCTGAGGCTAAAAAAGGTTAATTACATAGCTTTCTCAAGGTTATTGCTTGAAGGGCCCAGCTGTCTGACTTAGGAACCCAGCTCCCAAGAACACAATGAGCCCTGGGGAAGGTGTTCATTGCTATGAGGGCTAAGAAACTATGGGGTAAATTATGTTACTGATATACCAGGGTACCACCAGCAATTTTTAAAAGCTCTTTTTGTCCTATTGTGTCCTTACAAGGTGAACATGCAGGGTGAAATAAACTATGTTGAGAAAGAACCCATTTTCTTTTTCTCTCCCCATCTCTTTTCCCTTGATCTTTTCTCCCCTTCAAGCCTTGCATCTCTTCCCCAGTTAGCTTGCTTTATTTTCTTTTCTGTTCCTCTCATCTTTCCCTCTTCGTATCCTTTTTTTAAAATTATTTCTTCCCGAAAAATAAAAAAGAAGGGAGAAAAATAGGGGATTTATTAGATGGAACTTAAGCTGCTTCTGGTATCTGTAGTAGCAATTGTGGTTTGATTAGAAAAAAAGGAAGGAAGGGAAGGAAGAATATTCTTAAAGAGGGAGAGAATGAGAAGGAGGGAGGGAGAGAGAGGAAGAAAAGGAAATTCAGCCTTAACTCCCTGCAAAAGGCAGCCTCTTTCTGATTGTTTTTGATGGTTTTGTGTTTAAGAATTTGCCGCATTAGAATCACCTGGTAGCTATAAAAGCGCTGCTGCCTAGACGTGTAAATCAGCATCTCTGGGGTGGACCCAGTGCTGGTTAAAACTCTCCACTTGATGCCGAGGAGCAGCCCGGTTTGAGAACCGGTATTACAAAATATTGCCAGCTGAGACTTATCCCTGGTGACCAGGAGTCATAGTAGCAGTTGCCTCTGGGGAGGACATGGGGGCGATAAGGACTGAGAAGGAAACCTGGGGTGTTCTATATGTTCTTCTGGGTGGTACTTAGTTGATATTTTTGCATTTTATATTCCTTATTGTTTTTATTTGATAGCCCAATTGAAAAAGTAAAATAATAATAATGCATACCTACGTGCATACATGGGTACATTCATACACACACACACACACACACACACACACACACAGATATCTGGTCTCACCCTGGAGATTCTGATTTGTGTGGCTTAGGGTGTGGCCTGGGCATGGATCTGTAAAGCTTCCCAGCTGATTCCAGTGCCCAGTGAGGTCAGAGAGCCACTGCTCTAAGGAGAGCCTGACTAACTGCTTTCGCTCTACAGACCGGAAGTACTTTATTTCCAGGACACAATTGGAGGTTCTTTGGCTTCTTTTCCTAGATTCTATATTAACAGTTACCCTATTGGTAACATATCATATTTTCAAGTAGACTATACAGTCCCTTGTCTGCAATTCTGGAATCCCAAAAGGTTCTCAAAACTGTAATTTTTTTTAGTAAGGTGGAATCAGAACATATTTCCAATAAAACCTGACTTGAACTCATGTAAGGCTATTTAGGTACTACTTATTTCACCTGGTCCAAATAGTCATATGTTTTGCTTCAGAAATATTAATATGTTTGATTACAGAGTACTGCTTTGTTCTCCACTATGGGTATGACATAATATATGATATTTATAAATTTCTAAATCTGGTAAATTTAGTTCTCAAAGCCATCTGGCTCAAGGGTTTCAGGCAATGGATTGTGTACCAGTAGTTTTTTTACATTATTAAATTCCAGATTTGCCTCCCTGGGGACCTACCTTGATCTAGAGCAATAGCCTAGCCACAGGGATAGCCCATTTTCTAGCCATTCTCTTGGTTTGAATTACGCTGACAGGCAATGACATTTATCTCAGGAACCAACCACCATTGCATCCCTGTGCCCAGCCCTAAGCCTGGCACAGTGAGACCCTGATACACATATGTTGAAGGGATACTGGAGTGTACTGTGTGTTGATTTCTCTAGCTTCACTCTCAGAGGGTGGCTTTTCCAATCTTCTCCCTAAATCCTGGGAGTACCATGCTCTGATGACATCTGTTTAATTATATCTCCAAATTCCAAAATGATTCCGTTCTAAGAGGAAGTCAGTTATTTGAAGACATTGTTTTAAAGAGTAGATTGATTCCTTAGGTAGGAAAGATAAGCCTATAAAACCCAGAATGTAGAACTATTACAAAGAAATGAACATAGTAACATTACATTGATAATGTCAATGGTTTGTTCTCTCCTGCCCTCTCCTGCCTTGTAATTACATGTATATTTCACCTGCTAGTCTTCAGGGAAGACTTAGAATCAAGAAGCTCCTGACTCTTCCTGCTGATTTCAGGATTCAGGCCAAAAACAAAACAAACAAACAAAAAAAACCCCCAAATCCCAGATGTGCTTTTGGTGTTTGATAAGTGCCCATTCAGCTTCTCTCACAATGATAGCCATAGGGATTTAGATGAAGGGTCACCCAGTCCTCGAATACTTCACAAGGGCTAACAAACTAGGGATCATATAAGTAAAATAAAACCTCTACTTTCTCTGGGGTTTTTTTCCCCCAATTAAAAAGTTTAGCTATTTGGAGGGGAAGTCTTTGCATCATGGGTTTTTCCTATACTAAATTTTTAAAGTAATTACTAAAATTTTAAAAGTAATTAAAAACATTGATTTTCATAGACCTTAAACATTCTGAGATAAATTGAGCCAAAGATTTAACTTCTCCCATAGCAAAAAAATACAAGTTTTACTCTGAAGAGTAAAAAGGGCTTTTTTGCAAAGATTGTCACAATCCATGTTTTTCCCTTATTAAAAAAGAAGATACTAATGTATTATTGGGAGTTGTTTTTCTCTATTTCATCTGAATCTCTGATACCTGCTTTGATTTGAATTTTGTTGATAATGTTTGTTGTCCGTTTGACTCTTACAAGAACTGTGGGATTTGTAGACTTCCTCAGGTTCATGGTAGCTCAGGCCATCTTACACTCCTAGTACTGATTTCCAGGAGAAACAAAGTGAGAAACAAAAAGAAAATAAATCTACCCCATTATTAAATTTGTGCTCTTGGTGCCTGCCATTGTTACTACTGTAACAACTGGGGTTAAACTGTCAGTTTGACAACTTGTAAAGCTCTTTATCATAGAAAACAAGAAAAATCAATGCCGAATTACCTCAGGAATATTATTGATGACCTAAATGTCATTTTCTGTTTTTATTACTTTTCATTGTATTTTGCTTGTAAGTCAAACCGCTTTCTAATTAATTTGGTTTGGCTCAGTTGGAAATAGAAAAAGCTAACTATCTAATAGGTGACACATGTCGCAGAGAAACCTTACAACATCCCCATTTCCCCAAGATCAATCAAGCATGAAACAACTTACCAAACTTTTGTTTTTCTAGCAAATTCTTAAGAAATACAATAAAATTAAATTTGTCTAGTCCATAGAACCGGGGAGAGACATGAATGAGCCAAAGTGACCTGAAAGCCCAGTTTTATCTAGCTGTAATCTCTCGCCTAGTTGTTAAAATATCCCGAAGCACTTGATCATGTTGCATTTTCATTTCAGAGCCATGTGGTGTATTTGCGAAATGCACATGGTCCTGATTTGAACCGCGAGTTCCCCGCCGGTTAAGCAGAGCTCTCGGCTGGCTTGGACCAGGTCTCGAGTAGGTCAAAGGCCGAGAGCCTACATCTTGGTTAGATCTTCCCCTCATGGAAACCAGAAGCCTGGGTCAGGGCAGCGGTGCCTGTGACGGCCCCTGATTAGATTAGGTCTACATTTATCAACTACACAGAGAGTACACTTAACCTTTCAACTCACGAGTTTTGATGTATCTTTATTTTCAAATGAAAAGGTGAATGTAATTCTGCCAAAGTCTTGGTCCAATAACAAAGGAGTGTAGCATGCAGCTTCTTCTAATTTCATCTACTACTGGGTTTAACCAACAACACGTAAGCATTTTATCTGTTTTCCAAATTTTACAAGTATGGTATTTTGACATTTATAGAAAACTACTTTATAATTTTACATCCCTTTCATTTTTTATAAGAATTTAATATTTGCCTTTGGTTTCTATCTAGCTTTATCTACATATTTGTTTGTTCATTCATTTAGATTTAGACTAGAGCTGTTCTATCAGTGAATAGATAGACCCATATCATGAAAACCCATATGTGGAAGGAGCTGTCAACTACTTTTAAAATTTTGATTTTTTTTTAATTCCCCTAAGTATTTGGCTTAAATATTACTTTGAAACGTTATTTCATTTCTTCAGAATGCATTGTTTAATTCTCTATGAAGTTTTCACTAAACTTCTAATGAGACACATTGAATAATACTGTTTTAGAATAGGTTTTTATAGTTCTGTTGATTCACTTTCTCCTGGGGAGACTTTGATGCCTTTGACTGCTGGGCAGTCTTCCCTCACAGATATTGGTCTGCCAGGGTCATCCATTGTCCCCTAGGTCTCTGTTGGATAAATTCCTGGGACAACAGTGGTAGTGATGAGACTGGGCATGGGGAATGGTCTGAATCCACTAGAAGGGACCCATATCTCCTTGTTCATTCATGTAGTCACTAACTCCTTATTGAGTGTCTACTTTGTTCTAGGCACCGGGGCTTGGGTGGGGGTCAGGGGTGAAAGGTCCCTCCCCTCTTGGGACTTTCTAAATTCTTCTGCATCAGTATCCCTGTCCTGTGCTAGTACAAGGTCCTATGTAACTCTACATTGTGGACTTCAAGATAAAATTATTCTTCATGTTAAAAGGATTGCTTTTCTTGTCATTACATTGTTTCTGCAGTCTGTTTATTCAGTTAAGTAAACTCATTTCATGTGACACATATAGAACCCCAGCCCAGAATGCAGGTTCAAAGAGGGGAAAGGCAGTGAAGGGCTTTTACGAGAAATAAAAGAAAGATAAAGTGAGCTCGTTTCAATTATATTGAAAGTGGTTGAGAGTCACCCCAACATAGTGATCTCTTCTTTTCCTCATTTATGTGTAATCTATATCTTAGAGGCATTCTGAACCTTTTCTAAAACATGAAGTGTTTTGTCAGTTCACTTTCATTATGAATAATTTTTTAAATTTCCTATTACATTTATAAACTTAGAATTTCAAAAACTGTGTGAATTGTTATTTTTATCTTGATACTGCCAAATTTCTGATCTTGAGGTTGTATCATTTTAGAGGTTATTCTGAATTTTATATTTACCATAGAAATAACTACATATCAGCAGGGACCATCATTATCTTGATTGTTGTCCATAGGCACATTTTTTATGGCACTTAATTTACTGAATATGTATTTGATAGGTCAATCAAAAACATTTAGTGAGCCCTCAGTGTGAATAGAATACAAATATTTTCATAACTGAGGCCAAAATTAGTGACGGGGGAAAAAAGAAATATATGTGCTCAAATTATTTTTATAATTTTCTCAGTTTCTAAATAAATCCCTGCACCTTCGCAACCTACCAAACTCACTTCCTCACTTCCGATCATCTAATGTTGGGCAGTCCTTTTTGAGCTACTCTTTGTTGACTGCCAGATTGATTGGAAAATAATGGTGCAATCCCCCTTTTACCCTGGTTTTTCGGAAACCTATTTTATATTTAAGGGTTGCCAGTGTCTAGCTATCAAGACCACACACTATCAACTTTTCAGACATCTGATCAACATTCAGAAAACATTTATTGAGCTCCTACTGAGCACCAGGCTCTGTTCTAGACATTGAGTCCAAGTCTTAAGATATTTTAAGGCGATTGGAAAAGTATGGCTGATGATCCAATTAATTCTACTGGGGAGTTAGCATTGGAACTGGAGGCCTCTGAATAATTCCTTCTGGGTCTTCACATGCTTGATTCTAGAATGTTCCAGCCCCTTGTGGAGAAAACGCAGCGTTCATTCCGCATGCTCCAGAACAAATCCTGAATACCAAATACCAAGTTACCCCAAGCCTGACTTGGACTGATTGTAAGACCTGCATCACCTTCATGTATACATGAAGGATACATGCATCCTGCGTTGTTGGTTTCATCGCAATCAGCTTTCTCCTGCCTCTCACCCACTGCTGTTAGGATGTTCTGAGGCTGCTGACCCCCGTAGATGTCAGGTTGGGGGTACAGCTCAAGGAACTGGAGAGAGGGATAGAGGCCATTTACCCTAACAATGTTTCATGAAGCCTGAAACCCCTTTTTGTCGTCGTTTGTCTTTTTACCCCCAGCTACCAACTTTTCCTTATGTTTTATCTTTAAAATACTCTAGTAAGGCTCCTTTCTGCATAAGGCTCCTTTCCACATTCATATCCTCTGCAGTCATTTTCTTCCCCTCCTTGAACTTATAGAGAAATAGTATCTATGAGACTTGATTGTGAAATGTTTCTTAGAATTAATCAATAACACCTTGAGGTTTTCCAGCTTAATTTGTATATATTTGTCTTGGAATATAGTACACATCTCTCTAGCATGCAATTTTGTAGTTGTTTGGATGTTGGCAGGTTTTAGGGGTGGGAGGGGATGAGGTTATATTTTTAGCTATAGTGATTCACTTTGTAAATGGTGTACACTATAGTCTGTCCTCCAGTTGATTTACTGCATATGGAACCAACTCACTCTAAGTACACTCTACAATTTCAGTGGTTTACAAAACCAATAAAAATATAAAACGCCGAAATAAATATTTAAGATTCCTTTTCTGCATTGCACTAAAGATATGATGAAAATAAATTTTAAAAGAAAGTATTTGCACTTGAGGAATTCAGGTAAAAGTCATGAAGCTATAATTAAAAACAGAGTTGTAGGGACCAAGTAAAATTTGGGAGAGATAATTAAATTTTACTATTCGTCTTATTTTTATCTTATATTCATTTAAACAAAGCCAATCTTGATGGACTATAAAATAGACCATATGTTGTCATTTTAAAATAAAGTTCTGTATTTAAATTTGGCATGTCTACCATGTGTCTGTATGCCACCACTCCCCTCATCAGAATGCTCCTCAACACAGGGCTTCAAGGAACCCGCTACCAATCCGTTAGAGTTCTCCAAACGGTGAACCTGTTTGCTGTCTCAGTTTTAAATACATCCCCAGCTTTTCTCCTCCTTCAGTGACCCTCTGCTCTAGCTGGGACAGTTGTCTTCTTCTCTTACACACATGCCAGACCCCTTCATCAAGGGCCATCTCACAACCCACCCTCTACTTGTAAAGTCCAATTTATTTCTTCAGTGTTCGAATCTCACTTCCTACAAAAAGCCTTTCCTGGAGACTGCAGCCCAAAGGGAGAGCTTGGTGGTTCCCAAACCTGGCTGCACATCAGAATTAATGGAAGCACTTGTTTAGTATATAGCTTCCTCCAGACCGAGTAAATCAGACCCTCTGGGTCTGAGACCTAGGAAAAAAACATTTTAATCAGGCTCTCCAGCTGATTCTGATACAACTGCCTGGTATTCTCCATTGATGTTTTGGGAACCACTGGTGTAATGGAAAGAACCAGTAATTCTGGAGTTTGTTGGACCTAAGTTCAAATCTTAGCACCTGCTAAGGTGCCCAGGTTACCAGACTTCGGTGGGACTCAGGTCCAACAGGCTATGAAATTACAGTCTCTTTCCCAAAGAACTTTTTGGGAAAAAAACCCTGATGCTATACAGGTTTAAGAAACCACCCAACTAAGTTGATACATCAGACAGTTTGAATATAGTAGTCTGAAGGTGGTCCAGTGAAACAGACTGCTTTCCTGAGTGGCATATGGTGGACAGTCTCACTTTATGTTGTGATCATACTGTACTATCAGCAGTATTCCCCTCTCTCTCCTTCTTTAAAATGCAAATAAGTTTTCTGTCTTTGATCCAGAGCTGGGTTCCAACTGGAGAATGAGTCTTGATTTCCTATATATGGAAGCACTCCATCACACGGTGGGTCAAGATATGGGATCACTTGTGCCAATAGGGGACCTGGAACTATTTAGATAATTTAGGAGATTTCAGTGTCATTTAAAGGGGATTTTCCATTTTTTCATTCAGGAGAAGAGAATTGTAGCGTCTTAGAAGTAGAAGGGACCTCAGAAACCATCCCATTCAGCCCTCTTGTTAGGTGTCAGTGACTTCGTGCCAACAAGTGCTTGGATCAGAAAATCTCATCAGCTCTCCAGGATGAGTTCAGAAACCTACTTGAAATTAGATGTGTGTAAACCAAAATTATACAGCACTTTAAATTGTTTTAAACTGTAGGTTTAACCAATGGTTACAATCACTTGTAGTGTAATTGTATTAACTAGTATAGTCAGATTCCTATTAGAGATGGATTTCTTTACAAACTACCATATTTAGGCACACGCCTGCACCCCGCCTTCTCTCTACAGCTGTTGAAAAGGAATCCTCCTCTCGACCAGTAGGTTGATTTGATTATCAGCAGTGAACAACTTTGAAGACTTAGTTATAATTAACCTCATTTGCTCTGACAAAAAGTAAAATGTGTTTGTTTCTTATTAAGCATTTATTATGAGATGGACCCTGGACCAGTGGTTTTATGTACATTAATTCTGTGGATATCTTTTCTTAATCCTTATAGCCATCCTCAGAGTAGATGTTATTATTTCTATTTTACTCATAAGATAACCAAGGCCTGCTTAAAGTCAGATAACTACTAAGCGGATGAGCTAGGAATCCAATCTAGGTCCAACTCCAAGGGTGCTGAACAGCAGTTAATGACATTAGACCATGATTTAGGCTGAGGTTCCTAAAATTTTGAGTTAAATATTAATTAAAGCTATGAACTTTCTCCCTGTGTAACTTTGCACACATGCAAAATTTTGCCTATACAATTGACCCTTGAAGAGCAGGGGTTTGAACTGAGGGGATCCACTTACCAGGTGGATTTTTTTCCAATGAATATGGTACAGTGTTTACCATCTGCGGTTGGTTGAATCTGCAGATAAGGAGGGCTGACTCTGGGACTTGAGCATCATAGATTCTGGTATCCATGGCAGATCCTGGAACCGACGCCCTGCAGATACATAGGTATGACTGTAGTTTCAGAAGATTCAGACTCCCTGAATCACATGCTACCCAATGAGTACAAACCTCTAGATTTAGCTTGACAGTAAAGATTGTTAAATAATTACAAGGTAAATAAACAATTTCCTCATGTCCTTCACATATTGATTTCAGCATCTTAGATGGGAATAGGAAGAAATAGTCTAGTAAACTTGGTACATGTATTCCATTGGGTTCAGATATATGTTACAACTGGGAGTTCACATTGTTCTTTTTGAGTGGGCAGCGACACCATTTTTTTAGATTCCTTTTTGGTTCTGTTTAGAAATCACACTCTAGGACTCACTTTTGCAAATATAAAAAATAATAGTAATAGAATTAAAAAATAATAGGGCCAAGAGGAACCTGAGAGATCATCTAATACAACCTTCTCATTTACAGATGAGATGAGGAAAAAGGGCCCAGAAAGTCTCTGAGACTTACTCAAGGTCACACAGCCAATTAGTCAGGGTCAGGCTTGGATTCCCAGTGCTTTTCCTACGGGGTAGAATAAACCATTAGTTCATGGCACACACATCTAGAGAAATAGCAGGTACCCATTTTGCATCTTGAATCCATTCCTTTTCAAACTACCGAAACATGTTCTTGCATGATTGAAAATAAAGCAGTAACAAGGGATTTAGCACAAACATTCATTTCAGCCCTATAAAAGTTCAGATAGTAGCTGGAGTACACGTTCAAGAATATAGCCTGGAGGCCAGGCGCTGTGATGCCACGATGAGACTGGGAATACTGGCCTGTTGGACAGAACTGTAGTCTGGATTATCAGCTCAGCGGTCTTTATTGAGATCAGTTACTCCTTTGTGTCTTCACCCGTGAGCACTTATTGGGCATCAGACCGTGTGCCAGGCCCTGTGCTTGGCCCTAGGGACATGGGGACACGTAAGATCCAGTCCCCCGTTCTCACAGAGATCTCAGGCACTGTGGGGAATGGCAGACCAGTACAGCGCGTGTCTCCGCAGCATTTTACTTGGTGAGGGAGGCGGCATACTCAATGTCATCCATGTTCCAAACAGCATCTTGAGGCGTTCCTCGTTAGAAAAATGGCTTCTTATTTCCTCAGAAGGTTTTCTCCTTAGAGGAAAACATTTTCAGTTTGTGTTAGCAGAGTATTGGCCAGTATACACAGTTTTTCCTTCAACAGCAATTCCTCTTCCA
The DNA here is from genome assembly GCF_009873245.2 of Balaenoptera musculus. Classification (NCBI taxonomy): domain Eukaryota; kingdom Metazoa; phylum Chordata; class Mammalia; order Artiodactyla; family Balaenopteridae; genus Balaenoptera; species Balaenoptera musculus. Next base: position 95,304,915 of record NC_045786.1, on the reverse strand, counting down.
GAAGTAGTCATAGATCAAAACGAGACTAATTAAGAAATAGGAGCTGGTTTTCTTTCACTAGGCCAGTGAATACCAACCCTGGTTTTTCAAGGATGTCTCCAGTGATCTTAAGGGACATTGAAAAATTCCCAGAATAAAATTAATTCTCATCCCCCATAATTTATAAGCCAAATACATACAAGGGTAAACACCACAGTAAAAAGTTAGTGGTATGGCAAAAACAAACTACGAGGAGAGGCTTGGCTCCCAAAAGTGGGTGGATGGGGTTATTCTCTTAGATCAGCAAAAATGGGATGACGTAGCCGTTTACAGCCATTTACATTTTATAAGAAAATGGATATAAACTACATCTTAATACCACTTATTCACTCCTAGTCAATCATCACTCTCTAAGTGAACTAATAATTCAGCGTATTTGTTCTTGTTTTAAAATGACTCTGTACTAAGCTGTGAAATGGTAATGGCATTTTCAGATTTTAAATTTTTGTGATATTGTAAGTTGCAAACAACTCCTTTAAAGCCAGGAGAGAGAAAAAGAGAGAGAGCACGAGCGAGCACGGTTGTGTGTGTGTTGATATGAACCAATGTATACAAGGGTTTTTCATCAGGGATTTCTCAATGCATTATAATGCAAATTGCATTTTTAAACCGGCCGAACTGTTGATGGCTATATTGAATGGAATAATTTATTACAGAAGTATTTTAGTCAGATGACATTTCATCATCAAATAACAGTAAACACAATAGCCATTTCCCATAAGACTGTTCTCTTTAGCCAAGGGCTTAAAAGAGAAAATAAAACTTGCCTTGTTCCAAACATAGCATTGTACTAAACAGTTGTTTACTTCACTAAAGAAGAAAAGAGTTCTGCCAGCCAGACATGGTGGACCAGAAAAACATGCTGCTGTGTCAGATCATCCCAAGAAATCTCCATTTTTTTCCTCCTTTCCTAATAATGTTTGACAAGTGGAGATGAATTTTTAAAATCCAAGTCTCTTTTATGCCATTCATTGGGATAATACTATAAAATCTCTCCTTGGGTACTCAGAGTATTACAACATCAATGACCTGTCAGCAGCTGCGTACAGTTTTTCTTTTTAAAACTGTGTAAAGCTATGGTTAAATTCTAATTTTCTAAAATAGGTTTAAGTATGGGGAGAGCCAAAATTAGGTGCACTTTTCTTGCTAGAAATCAGACCACAAATTGCACATTGTACTTACAAAGATGATTAAGGCGGTCCAGCCGTACACCAGCAGTTCAGCAGATTAATTGGAGCATGCAGATTTGTGTAAAAACATATGTTGGGATTGGGGAAGCCTTTTTTTTTTTTTTTTTAATGCCATTCAAAAGTTTTTTTTTTTTTGCAAGTTCCAGTGTATAATTTGTACATTATCTAATTCTCCCCTAAAAGTCTAAGATTAAATTCATATATGCCAGGGGTCCAATATTTAGGCATTTTTGTCAAAATGGAAATGCCTTATTGGTACCTTTCTCCCAATTAGTTGGTGGCAACCTTTTTCACTTAGTAAACCTCAAAGTGTTCATTATTTTTAAATTGTTGCATGATGAAAGCAGAGCAACTTGTTTAAACAAGGCATAGACTTAGGAGCCAAATAGAGCTGGAACCTTTGAGCCCTGATTCATAGGAACGTATAGTGAGCACTTGGGAAATGTAAGTTGGAATTTGCTGGAAAATGTGGATTAAAAATAACTCTCACATAAAGATTGGAGGTAAAGTATGCGAAGTGCCTGGCAGAGTGCCCGGTGCTTAGGGGAGGCCTCAGTGTAGCTTGGGGAGGGGGCAGAGGTGGTGGCTGGCACAGCCCAGTGGTGCCCATGTGCCATGGTGGTGAGCTTGGACACCTAGGCAGTTAAGTCAGTTATTTCAGGGGGAAAAAAGCAGAGTCTAGCAAGCAGTACTTACTTACAGCAGCTGTGAAGAGCTTCACATGTAAATTTCTTGCCAGGTTCCTAGAATGCAACAATCACTGCAAGGTGCAACAAACGCTGGTCTTTGTGCCCTTGTATGCTTAAGAATATGTCTGCTCAAAATTTTCCTGTTGTCCTTATTATATTTAATGTTCAGCAGTGAAAAAGCATCTCTCACTCTGTGGCTAAAATCCTCAATCTCTCATGAAGTTTGTTGTCATTGGAATTTAGTTGGATCTCATCTTAAACAATGCTTAAATCTTGAGTAATCCAATCTCACCTCTTTCCCTTTGGTTCTGTTTGGTAAGTAAGTCCCTCCTTTCCTTTCTTTCTCAATTTCTTCATGTGCTGGATATCTCTCCTCCCCTCTGCTATCTTTCCCTTCAGTCCCATAAACATAATTGTTGCACCGTGGCGACTCTTGTAGAAATAGGCTGGAGTTCCTGTAGGCACCATTTTCGAGACAGTTCCCATGCTGCTTTCTTGGTACTTCAGGTGGGTGATTTTTCCCCACCCAAGTGAAACCATCACATACTGTTAAGTGCTGCTTTCTTTGGACTGTAAGGAGATTGGGTTATCTTTCTGAATGATCTGGCATTGATTCCAAATGTCAGGGCCCTATCCTGTAAAGTCTGGTTTGCTTGCACAGATTCACTAAAAGGGGCCTCTATGATTCTTTCTTTTGTGTATTTCTGAGAATGGAGCGAGTGATTAACTGCTATACGGAGGAAGTTCCAGGTCATTGACCCAGCCAAGGGAAAATATCTGTAAGTCAATCACAGAACAGCTAAAGCTCTTCTCGTATACTTGGGTTCCCATCATAGTAAAATTATAACTGTAGTAATTTTGCCAGAAGAGGTACTGAGCAGTGATGACCACTAACTTCAGTAATTTTTCTGATGTTCTTCTGGACCCTGCTCTTAAGAGAAGAGTTTGACGGGCCACACACTTGGACCCACTGGGCTTTGGTTATTCATCTGAAAGAAAGTTGGATGACCACTGATGTTCTGGGAGTGCATGACTTACTAACCCAGCAAGTTGGGTAGCCATGTATGGAAGGGGAAACTTGGCCCAGGATACCTGTGAGGCAGATGAGTGCAAGTGACACTGATACACACATGCATATGTATACTTTAGCTCAGAGAAGAGTCACTGATCATAGTCTGAGCTAGTGATTGGACTTGGGACTTTTTACACACTGCAGCTTGAAAACTGGCTGTCCCGTGACTTATGGAGAAACTGTCCCCGTTACCTTGTGCAGATAACTAAGTGGAAGTTGAGCACCTCTCAGGAGCTCAAATAGTTTTTACAGAAAGAATTGGTAGTTATGCCAGAATTCTTGAACCCAGAATTTATTGTAACTGAGAAACTGCTTGCCCAAAGTTTAACTTAACCCTCCGTTTGTTAGTTTGACTTACTTTTATACCAAATAAACAGCTAAGCCCAGACTACTCGTAATGGTTGCACATATAGCCGAAAGACCTTTTATGATATTGGCTAATACTTTAATAATTCTACATAAAACCTCATTAAATTGACGTCAACAAGTAACACTAAACATGGAGACATACAACATATTTTGACATAGTACAAAGCTTATTAACGCTGACTTCCCATAGGTTCCAGAGTTAAACTCTGACAGTGTTCATCAAGTAAGAGAAAACAATAAGGAGTATTTCTAAGTTAGCACGCACGTCCTTAGTATAAAGTTCATTTCACTTTTAATTTGAGTTCAAGGCAACAAAGGTGAAAGTGTATATTTTTAAAGTAACTTTTTATTCCTTCAGATAAAATCTAAGTTCTTAGTCCTGTGTGAACAAATGGTGCATATTGGGTTACGTTCTTTATCTCCTCCTAACTCTGCCTGACAAGCGTGCTACTTATCTTTTTTTACTATTATTTTTTAAAACTAATATTTCTGATATTGTGCTAGATGTATAGATTTCAAAGTTGTAGACGTTTGTCCACCGTGTGTATAATGTACTCCTCCTCAGTGGACCCCTCATCTCATTGTGATCTTGTGTCTTTCTCATTGGGTCGATGGACACAACTCCCAGAAGGTCATTGTTTTGTGTATATGAGATCCTCTTAGATCACCAGTGCATCACGTGCGGCCCAACCTACCTCTGACCCGTTCTCATTCTCCTCCCGCCGTCTCTCCCTCTAGGTTTGCTCTTTTCTTCGCCACCGAACATCTTCGAGTCATCTTCACTTGGGGTCTCTCCTCCCTGCATCTCTGCAGTCTCTCCACGGTAACTGCACGCGGTGGTTCCTCGTCAGACTCAGCACAGACGGACGCCCTTGTCTTTCTCTTGTCTGACCACTCTCCTCTCTTTGACACTGTTAAGCCCACTCCTTGACTTTCTGATCCCACTCTTTCCTGATTCTCCTTCTACCCCTTTGAAGCCTCTCATGCTGCACAACCTTCTTGGCTGTTTCCCCTTCCTCCACCAGCCCCTGACATTCCCACCCCCGGTTTCCATCCTCAGACCCCCTCTCTCTTTGATCCCCTAGCCAAATCTTATCTCCATGCCTGTTTCATTTCCAAATTTGTATCATCCATTTAGATCTTTTTCTTGAGTTCCAGATTCATTCTTTTTATTGCCCACTGCACTGATTTTCAGACTGACCTCTAGGGAAGCCCCTAAGTACCAGACACAAATGCCTGTATTCTTACCCTTGCCCTGTCCATACCCTTCAATGTTTCTCCATCTTACATTCTCCTCTCAGCCTTTAAAACCAGATAGAAATTTCACATCTTCAGTGAAATCTCCCCCAGTGTCCCTCCTCCACCTTCCCATCAATACCATTGAACGGTGGTCGCTTTTCAGAAATTGCAGCACAGTAATTAGTAGTTATGGTTTCATACTCTGAACCCACAGTTTCATTTGCATCAGCAAGGATACTATGCTATTAGGAATGATGCAAAGATATAAGGACCACTTCTCTATCATTCCAAGGCAGATATTTTTACCTTCTAACCCCCTTACCCTTTAACCTCCCTGTAATCACTTGTGCATAATTTTAAAAGTTATTCAGTCTTTTGTTATTTAAATATCCTATTTCTCATTATATCCAGAACTATCTTAAGATTATAGTGAATATATTTAACTCCCCAAAATCTATTAGGTTAATTAACGTTAAACAAGTTGATATGTTCTTACCATAGTACTGTTGTGATCATATACATATTTATGCATTTTATTAATTCTGAAAAATTAGATTTTAATTGTATTATAGATATAGTTAGTTTTGTCACTTAAGAACTGATTTCTGTCTGTAATGAAAAATATTACAGGTCCTTTTGTTTTAATTTCATTCCTAATGTATAGCTATAGGAATCATAACAAAAGACCAGAATCAGGTAATATGTACAATATATTTAATATTTCTCTAAATAAATTAGGAGAGTGATTATATTCATAGTTTTTGATAGGAATTATGCAACTTACTGTTGTAGAATTGGACTAAGTCCGATATGTTTTTACTTACCTAAAAGATAAAATGTTGCCTTACATTTAAAAAGAAATATAATGATAATTATATTTTTTAAAAAAACAAATGAGTAGTTTGAACTCAGACATGATTTTTTTCTTTTTTAATTTTTAAAACTCTAATTAGTACATCCTGACGGATAAAAATTAATGTTTCCTTCGGATGTTTTAGGATGCCTGACAAAAATCCCATTTTATAGAATTGAAATGTTTGCCTGTGGGTACAACGTGAGAAGTAGCTTGTCAGAGGTGATGGCATCAAAATGTAAAATATCTCAATTAGTTTCAAAACAAAATTATTACTTAAATGTATTTTAATAATGCTTAGCAATTACATCAAATCTGTAGCATTTAAATACTCTGAATAATAATAATGAATCTTTTTATCTCCCTACACAAGATAAGATGTAAAATACAAGGACTAACTTTTTATTCTAACTCAACTGGAAGAGTAATAAATGTAATAGGGACCATAGGGTAAAATTGTTCAACAGAACTTTCCAAGGTTCCTCCATCATCCCTGGATTAGAAGTCAGCAGATCTCAGTCCTAACCTCAGTGTCTTGCCAGTAAGTCTCTGGGGACTCACTTAGCTTCCCTAAATACTTCGTCCTCCTGGACAGCATATCAGCATTTTCTTGAAAGCATAAAGCACTATATAAATGTAAATTGATGCTATTTCCTCATGTCTGAGAAAAAAAGGAAAGTGTCTTTACAGCTTAGTTATTTGGGCCTTTAATCTAGGTCTCTCCTCCTTTCAGCCTTATCTAGATTAGTAAAATAAAACAATCTGCTTTTCCTCATGTTTCCTAAAATATAAAGAGAGAAGAGGCTGAAGTATCCTCTAGACTGTCCCCAGTACCTCAAATCCTTGAATAACTACTGTCGTTTAACTTTGGGTAATTTATGTATAGTTACCCAAAGAGACTGACCCTACCCACACACAGGCTGAGGGGTTCCAAAATTGCAGACCATTTTCTTGAGCAATTATGTTCAATCCTTTAAAATAAATAAATATAGGAACATTTTAAATAAATGAAGTTTAATCAAGTTATGCTAAGCACATTGAAAAAAAGAAGATAGGCGTTGAAATATGTACCCTAAATCTTCTGTGACCTTTTTTGTTTGTTGTGGTATGTTTCAGCTTTGTAAGTGGTAACTCTAAGCAAAATGAGAAATTTTGTTGTTATATTACCGATGTTTTATACTTGCTGAATGAATGGTGTTAATTCTAACAAATAAGCGAGATTCAATCAGAGAACTAGCCCCTTTTGTTAACCATCTCTCATTAAATTAAGACAAAGTCTGAATATCACACTGTTAGTCTAACAGACTTCCTCTTAAAATTATGGCCCATACGTGATATCCTTCTTTTTCTGTTATTTCCGTCTTCTTCTGAAACGTCTGATCTCGTACTGGAGAGCTTGAAAGCAGCATCTGACCACCTGAAGGCATTATAGTTAAGAGTCTTCAACATATAACATGGGGACTGTTAGTCCTACCAAAGACAGATCCAATCTAGAACCAGTGCATAATCTTAGGTGAGATCAAAGAATTCTTTCAAATGGTGACTGTAGTCTGTTTCTGTAAAGTCAATGCTTGGTCCATAAATAAGCCTGAAGGGTGTTATCAATGTGTCAGGAGCTCTGAGGGATTGATCTGTGTTGGATAGATCATGAAAATAGACAGAAGGCACAGGGGTTGCTTCCCTTTGGAAATGGTGGTGGTACATTGCCATATGTGTCCCCGTTAGGAACCTAGCTGATCTGATTGTGGATGTAACAGCTTTACAGACTGGATTTTGGGGCTCTTAAGATCTTCCATATCTTTCTATGAAGTCTAAATACAACTGCACCTTGCTCTTTGGTGTCAAGCACAGACTTCAGCAGGGGACTGTGGCCAGCAATCTTTCCCAGTCTTACATTCTAAATCCCTCTTTCCCAGAGCTGTTATCACTCAGAAGTATGGCTAGATGTGGATTTGTGTTAACCCAGAAGGTAAGGAAGGAGTGCCAGTGTTGTACTATTACATGTCACAAGGCTGAGGTGACAAATCCAAACTAAAAGAGAGAAGTTTCCGGCTCATTTTCCTGTAAAAATATTCCAGCAAAAAATAGCTCAAAGAAAAAGTGTGAAGTATGAAAAGCAGTCACTTTAACTTCCCTCTGACTGTGCCACTCAGCACCACAATTATCCTGCTTGGGGAAGTAGGAAAGCTCATCAAGTAAACAAAGGCAAATGATTAAGTAAAGCAAACAACAGCACTGTTTTTCAAACTGTTCCGCCCATTCTGTGTATGCCATTAGGTTCAAGATCTAGACTACACCTAAGCGAAATAGCTGTGCAAAGATCCTCTGTGTAACTTTTCTACTTTCCATTCATTAATTCAACAAATTTTTATTCGACACCTGTTATGTGCCATATACCACTAAATGCCAGGTAATGGTAACGTAGACAAGACATTGCTTTTGTGGAACATACTGTCTATGAGGGAGGTAAGCATTAAACAAATAAAAATAAATATGTAATTGTAACATCCTTTAAACTTAGAGTTTGGCAACGAGAGACCAGTTCATTTTGCCATTTAGCTTCAGAATCCTTTAGAATCATAAATTTCATAAATCAAAATAAATTCCATACATGCAAGTAGGCTTTATAATGGCATATATCTGCAGTCATAATGTCTCATTCAAAAATAAATAGCAAGTCTAGTTATTGTTTGTGCAAGGCATTGGACCTAATGTTAGGAATTTTCATTATTTAGTATCTAGCGCTGAATGAGAATTTGGACTGAACCAGTTGCCATAACTGGTTGGTCGTATTTTTCTTCCCTTTTCTTTCAACAAGTATTTTTTTAAATAGTGATAATGGATCTATTTTTGCAGTGGCCCTCTCTGTAATGTAGTGCGGTGCGGTTTTCTCTATCTTTGACATGAAATTTTGCCGGTCTGACAAGGACTTCAGGTATATCAGCAACCACACAAAAACGTAAGGTCTTTTGCAAGCATGAGGCACTCACAGATTACTTCAAATATCATCTTGCATTGGCCTTAGCATGGCCTGTTAGTTCAAGCCCTAAAAATAAACACCTGTTAATCAGCTAATGGCAACATGGGTGGACCAGCTCTCTGTTTGTGGGGACCTTAGTCTAACCTCATTCAATAGCTTGTCTTATGTCACCCAGGATGAGGCAGTTTGCAGCCAGGAATGCCTCTAAAAGAAGACAGTCAAAAGCTGAACTAAATGTTTAAAATAATCTCCGTAACTCCTCCCCACATTGACAGATGGCTTTCAACTCGATGGAGTCAAACCACAGCCCCAGCCCCAGTGGCCTTCGTGGGGCGAACTCAGAGCCGCTGAGTTTGTCAAGGAAAACTGCAGGCTCTGTGGAGCTCTCTCTCTCCCTTGTCTTGCTTTTAATCAAAAAACAACCAGATAAAAAAAAAAAAAAAAAAAAAAAAAAAAAAAAAAAAAAACAACCAGATGAGAACTCACTCCTGAAAGTCCTTATCTTCATAAAATGTAGCTAATGACTCCTGTTCAGTTAAATAAGGTTTTGCTGTGTAAGTCACTAAGGAAGCTGTTGGCCAGTCATCTCGTGCCCGCAGACCTCTCAAAGAATACAAACTGGAGGGACCCCGTGGAGCTAGGCTGTGACTGTTTATATACACATACTTTGTCCCAGCGACTCCGGAAAGTTAAGCCCTCAGTATAGTTTTCAGGCGATCTTTTTTCTGTATGGAGTGGAAAAGGGAGAGTGGGCAAGGGGAGAGATTTGTTTTAATGTATACTCTTCTCTAATGTGTTTACCCCCAAATAAGTGAGCTGTAGTAGATACTTTGGCCCTACACAAAGTAAATATTTAGCTCACAAATTCCGTACAGAAACATGGCCCCGGGCATTTGGGTTTCATAAAAGAGGATTAGCCTGGGGCAAAGGGCTGGTGTGCCTGTACCATGGGATGGGGAGGAACGGGCTCTCCACTTGTGTACCAGCCCCTCGGCCCTCACGGCACCTTAGTCCGCTAGGCAGTGCCCCTCTGGCCCTCAGCAGACTCGCTCCCACCGCGCTTTTCCAGCTGTGTCCTCTGCCAGGCCCATGATCTTTGTTTATTCTGAACTTTTCTGTGCTGCCCGCAAAGCCGCCAGGCTTTTTCTCATCATTTGTCTGTGTGTGCTTCTCCCTCCGCCTGAAGCATTCTCCCTCTCTTACCGAGAGGAGAGCAAACCTGACTTCCAGATTCCCTCCAAAGGTCGCCTTACCTCTCTGCTCAGAGCCTTCCCTGACCTGCCTGGGGCCACTGCAGAGCCTTTTGCACAGTTCTACAACATCTGTCTCCTCCGTACACTGCCTTTTAACCTGCTTATCCCCCTTACTCCTGAGAGCCCCCTGGAAGACAGGGACTGTGTCCCTGTTATCGCTGTATCCCCAGAACATGGCATCCTTTTCAGAAAAGCAGGAGGTACCGTGCTCCCTGTTCTGCAGCCAGGAAAACAGGGGAGGTGGTTTTACATGCACACAGCAGCACTGCACAGAAAGGAGGGAGAGCTGGGTTCATGCAGCACTGTCCGTGGCTCCCATGTGATCTTAAACAAGTCACTCGACCTCTGAGCACCTCAGTTTCCTTATTTGGCAAGTCAAAATAAAACGTGTTTTGAGGGTCAGATGTTACTGTATAATTTGCGAACGTATTTTAAGAACTCTGAAGTGTTTTGCCCACCATTAGCTGAAGAATGGAACCCAGAGTTCACTAAAGTGTGTCCTTCCTTTGAGTCCAGCCCTGCAGTTTTCCACGCTCACACGTGATCCTTCACCTGTTACTTTAAAAAAAAATTCTGTCCTTAGTCTCATATTTTTTTCCTGCAATTATCTGATAAAATAGCTTCCTTAACCATGAGAAAACAAAGAGTTTGGCCACCTTTAGAAACTGGTGCTGGCCACTAAGCTTCCTAAAGACCCCATCTGCCTCAAAGGCCAGCCTCAGGGTCCAAAAAGTTTGTCAGGACAGTTTCAAATATCAACCTTCATTTGTTTCCTAAGTCAGAAGTTTCCTTTATCCTGTTTCCAGAGTCTTTAAATATTAGTTAAAAATGCTCAAGGTTGTTCCTTTTATGTTCTCCCTTTTTAAAAATACTGAAACCATTTATTACAAAGATGAACTGTTAAGCTTGGGGAGACTTCAAAATGCCCTTGGTCTAACAAGAAATGTATCTGGGATGGTAAAATGAAATCTCAAGGTACTGCTCTGAAATCTATGTGTGCAGCCCTTCTTAGTGGATGACCTGGGGCCAAAATGTGGGAGCAGGCTCAGTGGAGTTGTGTCATTAAGAGCAGGAACCTATATTTAAATAAAATTTAAATCACTGACATCATCAGGGTTTTTTGTCAAGTCTCTTTTGAAGTAGAGTTTCTCCTGGTCCCATGAAGCTGATCAGCTTTTCTTTTTAAGGGCAGGAATGACTGTATGATGTGGCCTTTCCTGCTTTCTGGCTCCAAGAAGCATCTAGTCTAGTTAGAAATGTAGGAAATGTTTTGATTCTGCTTTACTCACACTTCCTACCCAGTTCTTCATCTTGTTTTCTCCCTGGATAAAGTACTTCCCAATACTGCCTGGATTAGTATTTGACCTGGTTTTCTTTCTCCTAATGGGTCTATTTCCAGTCCTCTGGACATAGATCTACCCATTCGTGGGTTGGGGAGAGGGGAACAAGGGTTGGGAGGTTTCTTTATTACATTCCACTATTGGGCAGAATTTTTGTAAGGGAGCAACAATGAATTAACAACAAATCAAAGTGCTGTGAAGCTTATTTCTTCTCAAAGCCACCTGGAATTCCAGGATACAAGTTCCATTATACCTGCTTTACAGATGGAGAACGAAGACACAGGAAGTTAAAAATGAAAGGTACATTAAAGATGACGTCTTCCAGCCTCCACATTTTATAGAAGAGGAAAGACTTGTCCAGCGTGGACGAATCCTTTAGTAAAGCATTTGTATTGAACCTAGACAGACAGGAGCCTTACCTTGAGATTGGCATGGTGGTGAGATGGCATTGGTAGTGATGTTTTAAGGGTTTGGAAGAGTGTTTGGGGGACTCTGAAGCGCAGAAGGCCTTGTAGCATAGCTACTCAGGGAGGGAGCCCTGCACGCAGAGGACATGAGTTAACACCTGCATCACTTTCCAGCTTTATCTCCTCGCATGAGTAAGCTGCCTCACCTCTCTATTTTCTCGTTTGTAACATGGCGCTAGTAATACTTCATACCCCGTAGGTTTATTGCATGTAGTAAATGAAATAACGTACATGAAGTGGTTAGTGCAGCGCTAGGCACACGGTAAGCATGCAGGTGTTAATTCTCTTCATCGTCATCATTATGGTCAGTTGAGCACAGCTTTAGAACAGTTTTCTCAACATGAAAATGTAAGTACTACTATTGGCTGCTACTCATAGGGCTTTTGTTTTAAATGAGATAATACGTATAAATAGCTTAGAGGAGTAGCTGGCACATGGTGATCGTTCAGTACGTACCAGCTGCTGTTATGATTATGTTTATGGCTATTATTATAAGTGTGATTATCAGCGGTGTTATTTTCCTCAAAGAAATAAAAATCAAATAGTCTGTATCTTCTACCAGTTCCAAAGATTGGGACTATGGCAGCAAGATAAACCTGGAGCAAAGTCAGTCAAGTATCCTTTGAATCTAGGTGACTTGAGTCTGAAATGGGTTAACCACCGGGCATTACATTTACTAGAATGCCTTACTATAGTTGTATTTAGAAGGGGATCAAGCAGAAAAATTACTCACAAAGCCCAGCCCTGAAGAATGACTTGTAACCTGAAGAAGGACAGATAAGATATTTTCCACCATGCAGACCCTCAGCACAACCTGCATCCAGCCCCAGGGGGCCTGCCGGCTGTGTCTAGCTTTAAGGTCTGTTTCCAGGTGACCACCAGTTCAGCTGCCCTCCCATGCGTCTGTCTGCGCGTGATGGTCAGGCCTCTCCCACCCACCTCACTGCCCTGTTGGTAACTATTCTCTGGAGTTGAGCCAGTGTGCCTTTTCACTCCCTCAACAGAGTCACCCTCATCACTTGGAAACGTCCCTGCCTCAGAGCTTCATTGTATGGATCTGGCATTAAATAAGTAATGCAGTTAAAAATGAAATCAGGTAGGATCTTTATGGGCTTAAATTTAAAATTTTGTTAACTGTGCAGTTGACCTTCGAAGTTCAGTTTAACTGTAAAATGCATTCTTCTTTTCCTGAGCTCAATTTTCTATTTCTATTTTGCTATTTTATTATACACGCCTTTTGGGGGAAAAGGCAGGGTAGAAATAAGTTAAAAGCCTCACACCAACATATAGAAGCCATCAACTCCTCATTTGCTTAAAGGAGCACTATTGAAAATGGCGTAAAGATCATTTTGTAAAGTTTATATGTGATCGAAAAGCAAAGCAATAGGAACACAGGCTCCCCCTGAACCTGGGAATGCTCAGGCACCGTAGGGATGGTATTTGTGGTTCATGGGGTGCAAATCCGTGTGTCATACAAACACAGTTCACTTTAATAGTTTGATATCTCTTTCACTCATCTTAAACACCTTAAGGTATTTGGAAAGGGAGGAAGAAATAAAACAGATGAACCTGCTGAGATATGGCCAGGAACAGTAGTACTTCATTTTGATTGACGTTTTTACAACCTTATCTTCTAGATAAAAGCTACTGTAAACAAAAGCCTACCTGAACTGATTGTATTTCAAGGAAGAGAGAGCCACCTGTGTGCAGTGATTGGCTCCCAAGTCCTTAGTTTTTCTTCCTAGCAGTTTAATTCCTACCCACCTCACCAGGAGTGTCCCTTCTAGGGAACAGTACTCGTGTTGCCTCCCAGCTTTTAGAACACGGCGTCATCTCCCCCGTAACAACCTGGAAAGCAGAGATTCCTAATAGCCCCGGGGGGAGCTAGCTCTTCAGTGTGCAACTTGGGCATATTTTTAAGGCTCGTTTTCTCACCTTTAAAAATGACTTTTCTTCCCTACATGGTGGAGAGTTATCAGCAAAAGATTTTTTTTTTTCCAAATGCATGATAGCATTCACAGCCTCTCCTGAGGCAGGGGCTCTATAGTGGTATTCGTTCATGCAATATTTAGTGGCTGACTCCTGTGTGTGCTGAAATATACAAGCTGTCCTCATGGAGCTTGCATTCTAGAAGTGTTTGTTTAATAACTGCAAGGCTGGATTATCTCTATTTTATTTTTTTCTAAGAACCGTATTTTTTAAATTGTTTTTCCTTACCTGACCATTTTTCCTAATGACCTAGATGGTTCTACCTTCTAATTTTTTTCTCCTCTTTCCAGTATTTGCCTTTATGGATCTGTAAAATTGGGAGGTTTGCTTTTGAGGACTGTGATGGTTAGCCAGAGAGATTCTCCTTATCGTGAAATATTTACTGAGATTAAGAGAAAATTTTAACTACACATTTAGAGCAAGTTGGGATCTGACATACCTGAAGCATTGTGTTACATTTGGTTAACGATAGATTTATAGGGCAAACATGTATCAGCCTTAATCCTTTAGTTATTTGACTTTGCCAAGTATGAAAATTCCGATAATTTTTTTATTTTAAGCAGACTTTTATATATCCAGAACCCATAAATCTCTTTGTGTCTTGAGATAAATGTCTGACTGAACTCTGGGTTACCCTGTGATCTTCTGTGAACTGAGCCGAGGAAAAAGAGACCCCATCCCCCCTCTACCTAATAATAAAAGACTACGTGAAAAAAATATATTTGGGGTAAGCAATGTTTATGTGATAAAATCTTTTCTATTTTATAACACATTTCTGGTTTCTAGTATTCAGGAAGTTGGTAATGAAAAGTTCAGAAATAACCTCCAAATTTATCCGAGCAAGTCTCTGGTTGACTAACTGGCAAACACCAAAATGGACTATCACACTGGCAGCCCATGTGTTGCCAGCGTGATGATCACTTTCCATTATGGTTGTCATATCAATTATAAATCCCCTGGCATCAAACCCTAAATCAGCTGAAATGATGGGTTTGCCTTTGGCATGTTTCCCTGGGGAAATAACTGAGAAAACATGTAATAATTCACACAACCAATTTTGTAAACTACCCCAACTTTTGGAAAAAGGCTGGGGTATAAATTCTAGGGAGATAGATATGATTTGCACCCAAGGTCCGCCTGAAGTGTTCTCTCACTCTTAGTACTTAAGTGTTTTTCAAAGTAAATACGACCTTGGGTACTTTGTGATTTTTATGGTTTCGGTCTCTTTCACTGCATTTGGTGTTTCTCTCTTCTTCCCATTTGAGGATGTGTACTGTCCACTCTACACATCCTCGTTTGAAACAAAGAAACAGGGCTATCATACTTAAACTCATTCTCTAGTTTTACAATGAAATCGTCTCAATATGCTTCTGATTCTGCCATCCCTCTACATCTCTTGGGACCCCTAACCCCAGTCTTCATTCTTCCCTCAAAAAACATGTGTGTATAATGGAGAAAATTAAAAGGGCCATTGTATGAATAAATGCAGCATAGCTGGGAACTCACCTTGTCTAGGAAAACTTCTAGAACACCATGTTATTGTTCTAATTATTCTTTCGCTGTGAACCTTTTGGCACTTTGTTCGTTTATTATTATTTTATTATTCAATTGATAACTTATATTTTACACTTAAATGTGAATAGTTCTACATTATTAAAATTTGAATTGTAAGTATCTAAAGGAGAAGAATATCCTTTCTTGTGTGACTTGTGCTCCACGCAGGATGAATATGCAGGCTTACATGTAGACCCTTAATGGGCACATGCAGAGAGCCTGCCTCAATGCCAGGGGTTAGTGTTTCTCCAAGAAAACAGATATTAAAGACAACAGATTAAATATAAAAAAGCTTCCTCCTTTGTTTTCTATCCTGCCTACCTCAGTTTTTCTCTTTGGAGAAGAGATTTACTATAGGCTGGAAAGACTGTTAGTATAGCATCTAAGAATTTCCAACACAGGACAAAGTGGAGTGGAAATTAAGCACTTTTCCAGGCAATTTAATGTTAGACATGAAAATGCCGAGTTGTATAAACACCAGGGAGAATTTCAGGTGGTTGTGGTTGTGTATTTATATACATTTTAAATTTTCTTCAAAATAATGTATTTTCTGTTTATTTTCTATGTGGCATAAAGGCCAAGGGTGAATCAGTATTTCTCATATATTTCGCTTTTTCGTTTTCAAAATTATAGACAGTGAGTTGATGTTACAAAGAGAGTTGCAATTTTACTAACCAAGATCCATGAATTGAACAAGAATATTCGTAACTAGGATTCTCTTCCTTTAGTCATTTCAATTTGCAAACACAGAGCTGCCAAGCAAAAGAAGCAAATGAAACAATCAATTTATATTTTTACTTCATCTCTATATATTACCAAAAAAGAATATTTGCCTTGTATATGAAATTGACCGTAGTGCCAGAACCTTAGGACGCTACATTGCATGATCACTAATCTATTATTATTGTACACATATTTATACACAGGTATAAATACACACATACTTTGCATATAAACATGTGCAAGCATATTTCACTTGGACTGAAAAGTTATTTACAACTCTGTCTAGAGATACATACGACAGTGATTAACAAGTGCATAACCAATCTACAACACGCAGATTAAAACTAAATAAACAGTATAAGAGTTTATTTTAAAACAATTACAAGATGTTTTATATTTCTCCTTCATCCTGAACTGTGTGTTTGAGAATGCGTTCTTCATGAAAACCACATGCAAGTCTTTTTGATGGTGAAACAATTGACTTCCAGCAGCCACATGTCTGCACACATCCTCAGAAGATATCCCAGACCCCACACAGCAACTCAAAATGAGAGATAAAAAAAATTTAAAAAAAGGATTCTCTGCTATTCCTCTTTTGGAGAGGAGTTTTCTATTTGCTTATGAATTGAAAAATAAGATTTGGGTTGGAAACAAAGATTTGAATCAATACAGCTAGGTTTTATTTTTATTGTTTGATGAAGACCTTCAAGAACAAGAAACTTTACTAAAATCATCAGATCATTCCATGGTCCTCTTGTCATCCTTCAAATGAAAATTGTTTGTTCTATTGACTTGATCCAGATTTATATTGTAGAACCCTGGTGCATTAGAATCCTTTTTTATGTAAAAATGGTAACGTAGCTCATTGAGAAGTATATGATCAGTCTCATGAGTTTTCTCTTATTCTATGTAGAAAGGCAAATTGTATAATAGGATATGAGTCTTCCACCACCCTTCACCTTCATGTTATCAAAAGAGATGGAAAATTGTATTGATTTTTTTTTAAATACGTAGTTATTTTCTCCTGGAGCTGAAAACATTGATAAGCCAAGTTAATTGCACAAATATGAGCTACATCTCTGTACTAGAAGGATTTTAGGAGCAAACATGGGCCTTTGGAGTTCACCGTATCAACCCTGTTTAGCAAGTCTGAACCTTCTTTTCTGGGAAAACAAATCTCCACCTGACACACTCAGACCCATTGCTTCCCTCAGTTTTCCTCATAACTTATTCCAGCTGTTTATTTCCATTTATATGAACAGGCTATGATTCTCATTCCCCAGCTTACTTCCACCTGATTGTCAAATGCTTCAAATATGCTCCCTCGAATGCAGTCACTTTAATTTCTTTCACCTGAATTGTACGTTGCTTTACATATACTTCCTAAACGTGGTGACACTTAAACCTAAAAGAGTAGCTAGATAAACTTTTTAGTATGAAGCTATTGACTCCATACTTGAAGAATTATTCCTGTAGGACAGGTGAATTCCAACGCATACACTGAACTTTCGATTAGTCACCTGCCTTCCAGGCCCCTGCTCCTCTCTCATTTCCAGGTGTTGTAAATATTTTTTCAAAGGTGAATGACTGTTACAAATTGCTGTGTAAATACAAGGCATAATGAGAGACAGTATAATGTATTGGTTACAAGCACAAGCCATAGAGCCAGACTGCTTAGGTTCGAAGCCTAACCATCTTAGTGCCTCAGTTTTTTCATCTGTGAAATGGGGATAATCACAGTGTGTTTTTTGTTTGTTTGTTTGTTTGTTTCCCCCCCCCACTTCCTGCATAGGGGGCTGGCTTGTGCATATCAAATTAGTCTGTACATGTAAAAGTGCTTGAAGCACTGCCTGCCACATAATGAGTGTGCAGTAAAAGTTACCTTTTTGCTGTTGGATATTAGAATCACTTTATTTGTATTAAGACAGCATCTTTATAGATATAATGTCTGGTCAAGTGCCCTCTGAAATCTCTGGAGACATAGAAGCTAAACAGGCTTCAGGAAACCAACCAGGGAGTTGGTTTTGGGGGCTAATTTAGCAAAATGATATCTAATATGTGATTGGAAATCTCAAAATTCCTGCATTTATCTTTCATTTCAACCTCTCTGAAGAAGGTGCCTCAAGGAGAAGTCTTAACAATAGAAAGTTAATAGTCTTCTCTTTTCTCCATAAGTAAAACTACCATCCAAGTAATTCCTGAGTTATAGGATAGTGTAGAGGCATGGCAAGGAAGGGAGGGTATTTTTTTTTATAGTTTAGAAAGAATAACCAAGTCCTTCCTTAATTTGGGGGCCCAAATTTCCTGTCTGTGCCTCTGAGTTTCTCAGAGAGCTGTAGAAAGACTTGCTTTATAACTTGTACCGTATTCTGTACAACATTCATAATCTAACAACCTCAGAGACTATCTGAGGATAGCTAAATTTTTCTGGAAAACTAAGAATTTACTCACTGAAGTACCATTTTTAAAACATTCTTGGTGACAATTTTTTAAAAAATATCTTACAGATTTTACTGCCTTTTTTAACTGAACAAAATGAAACCAGCATTTGTTTTTCCTGGGCTGTCCTCAGCACCTGTTGAGATTGACAAAGTCTATTTGCCCCAGCACCAAATAGCCTTGGATTACTACAATTGGGTTGTTGTTTTTTATTTGTTTGTTTGTTTGGTTGGTTAGTTGGTTGGGTTTTTTTAGTGTCTCTTCCCTAATTGTCAGCAGTCACCTCAACTGTAACCAACCTCCCACACCCTATCTCTACCCTCTATTTGCAGCTTCAGAAGCCCAATAACCAACTCTAACACCAAAACCACAGAATTTGAGAAAATATGCAGAATTCTTCATTTTATTATATGATTTCTATACTTCTTTGGATAACCCCAGCATCCTAGATATGCAGCAGGGAGGGGCATTGGTATATAGTCTAAGTTAGGAGCCAGGAAGCTCTGTTAGTGTAAAAACACAGAGTTGCTTCGTATCTGAGATTTCCCCTTGATGAAGAGTTGCTACTTATTGATAATCTCATTCGGTAATCCCTTCTGCTATAAAGTCTAGGTGCAAGTGTAACTGACAAAAGCCAATCTGTAGCCAACAGGGCTCTCCATACTGCATACATGAAGAATGGTATTTGACTACTCAAGTCTGTAGTGCAGGTGTATCTATTAGTTATCTATTGCTATATTAAAAAAATGCCCAAAACTACATGACTTAAAATAGCACACATTTGTTATCTCACTTTTTCTGTGGGTCAGGAATACGGGTATAGCTTGTTGGGTCCTCTTCTTCACCTTCTCTCACATGCAGCATTTTAGTTATTGGCTCAGGGTCTGTGGTCTCATCCGAAGGCTTGACTGAGGAAAGATCCACTTCCAAACTCACTCAATGATTGTTATTCATGTTAAATCAAAATCTGATTCTTGGTTACTTTTAAACATTGCCCTAGGTCTATGCTCAAGAGCTACAATAGGAACCTAATTCCTTCTCCCGTGAGCACTGTAAACATCCATAGGTGGTGAATGAGCGTATCACCACCCTAAGTTCTCATTTCCAGGTCACATATACTTTGTTAATCTAATGCTTCCTCAAACATCCTAGAGTTCTCCTCTGGATCATTTCCAGACTAGAGATATTCTCCTTAAAATATGACACCAGAACCCTCCACAACACTCTAAGTGTGGTCTAACCAGTTCATAGGGCATTTCCCCTCTTTTTCTGGTTAAAGTCTAATACCATTTTACCATATTTAGTAGACTGATCACTACATCATAGCAAGACAGTCACAGACCCTCCATCCAGTCCTGGGTTCCAAAACAGGTTCCTCCACTTTTTAGCTAAGACCTTTGGCAAGATACTTAATTTCTCTGTGCCTCAGTTTCTTCATTTGTAAAATAGGGACAGTAATTGTATCTCCCTCCCTCATGGAGCTGACCTGAGAATTAAATGGATCGATACGTGTAAAGTGCCTAGAACAGTGTCTGTCACGTAGTAAGTGCAATGAAAGTGTTAATAATTAACATTGTTGTAACTGTTATTATTACTAGCACTATAATCTGTTAGTATGCCATTACGGTGCTCACCCTGCTCACTAATAAAAATGCCAAACCGGGCTTCCCTGGTGGCGCAGTGGTTGAGAGTCTGCCTGCCAATGCAGGGGACACGGGTTCGAGCCCTGGTCTGGGAGGATCCCACATGCCGCGGAGCAATTGGGCCCGTGACCCACAATTGCTGAGCCTGTGCGTCTGGAGCCTGTGCTTCGCAACGGGAGAGGCCGCGATAGTGAGAGGCCTGTGCACCGCGGTGAAGAGTGGCCCCCGCCTGCCACAACTAGGGGAGGGCCTCGCACAGAAACGAAGACCAAACACAGCCATAAATAAATAAATAATTTAAAAAAAAAAAAATGCCAAACCATGGCAATAGCCTAGTCCTTCCATCTTGCCCATCTCTAGGCTGCCACTGATTCAGTAACCAGTGCAACAAAGCTGTCTGATCCTATTATTAACTCTGTGTTCTCCATCTTGTTCTTGAGGGTATCTGTCATGTTCCAGGTACTGTGCTAGCCCTAGCGGGCACAATGTAAATAAAACATGGTCATTGCCCTCAAAAGGGTCACAACGTAGCAAAGAGACAAAGGATGAAACGTGTAATCTCTGGGAGACAACTGTGCACAAAAACCACAAAAGGGTGCCCAGCTTTCATTCCACAGTCTCCTGCTTAATTTCTCTAAATACTCTAAAATGGAAGGAAACCAGAGAAACACATTTCAAACTCATTTATAAGGTTGTCATTATTTATGAGGAGCTTTATCTTTCATACCCTCAAGGTCTGTCATGGCTCTTGACTTTCACCTCCCATTTTTTCAAGAGGTATTTGTTATTGTTGCTAATTTGGTGGTATTTTATTTGCAAGCAGAATTACTTGTTCAAGAGTCACTTACATTCCAGGCTCTGCTCCACAGGAGTTTTTAAAATCCATTTGGAGTCTTTGATCTTATTACTTGACCATGAGTATAGTAACCTTCAAATTATAGTCAACCTTGAAATGTGTTTACACAGTCAATTCAGATATCCATATACATCCCATTACTGAGTGTCTCCAGCCTGGTAGGGAGGGCTGCAATCCCAGTAGCAGACCAACCCTCTGCTTTGCACATTTGCTCAGATCCAAGGACTCTGTTTTCTTTTAAATTCTGTGAATAGACTCTTTGATTTTTATTGGTCACAAAGGTTATGTTTGCCTTCCCAGTGATCTCATTCTTGTCCAGTAGTGCCACAATAAATGGAAGTAGGCATCAAAAAGGTGAAGTCTCTAGGCCCATCAGCATGTACTTGACCAATATAAAAATTTCCTAGGTCTTGTTTACTCCCTGTTTCACAGCTTTTCAGAAGGAAATACTAGAGATGGGTTGCTTGATTTTTCAAATTATCAGCCTACATGTTCCCTTCTGCCGGTTCCGATAATGGAGGAATGGATCATGTAATGTTGCCTAATGCGGTCAGCCTCTTCATCAACAGCCAAGTTGCTGAAAGGTTAATTTGCCAGCATCTGATAATCTCTGGATCCTCAGCTGTTGGAGAAACGTCAGAAATGCACTCAAGGTATTGGGAACAAGGCCAGGTCTTGGTCTCCCGTTAAATTTCCAAACTTGTAACCCTCTAAAGTCCTCATTATTTTTGTCATTCAAAGACTACATAGTTTGAAAGCCTCCGTCTACCAATCTCTATTTACAAAGGGAGTCGTATTTCCTCGTTTTTAACTAATTAAGCACATATTGTCAATCAGAGCTTTTGGGTCATACGAGAGAGCTGGTATTGCCCAAGTAAATATAATTTCACCCCAAAGCTAGGGAACAATGACTTAGATAGAGGGTAGAGCCTTATTAGGAGTCATTTCTCATATATACTAAAAACAGTTCATAAATCTGTGTTGCTACCTTCAGAGAGTCCTCCTAAGTGAACCACTACATGAAATGTTTAGCTTCACAATCTTGCAAAACCTTTTCCAGTTGCTGATTTCATGTGTTGCCTCACAGGTGAAACAAGTCCACTTTCTGGGTCATTGAGATGTTCGGCAGCCTGACTTTCATGCCTAGAAAATGCCATTTTCGTAAAGAGCCTTCTTGCTTTGTGTCTTTTGGCTTACGATTCAGGGAAAGCGCAGGCTGCCCTTGCTCTCTCAGTGCTGGTGATATGTGTTTCTGTTTTATTAAATCTTTAAAACACTGGGCTTGCTGTTTACGACCTCTATATATTCTTTTGTTCTTTTCCATGACTGGTTAGATCACCTTTTTTTTTTTTTTTTCCTCCCTTCATAGAAATATGAGCGCCTTTCTAAAGAACATCACGGCCTCCAGAGTGGCTGTGTAATAAAAACAGGGGAATGTGTTGAGGTTAACAGTAGATTTCTTGAGGCTGTGACTGAGGGCTGCTTCACTGATGGGAAGGTCTGAGGCTTCTCAGACATGGTCCTCAGAATCACAGGTCTTCTTGTTTTGACAAACCTGAGATCATTTGATACTAGTCATAGAGCTCTTTGTAAAATCAAGTTACCAAATGGTGTCCATTGCAGACAATTGTTTGTGATTAAAAGTTACTAAGAAACCCTTGGTTAAAATGGAAGCAAGACCTCGTCCAGGTGTGAGCTTCACCTGGTGTGCATTTAAGCACTGGGGCCCCAAATACCTCGTGCCCTAGGTGGCTGATTCTTCTGACCACAAAGGAAACTCTCCCCAGAGATACTGAGAAACGAAAGCATTTGCAGTTAGCCCTGAATTCAGGTAAATGTCACAGCGCCTGGTGCTGCAAGGCATCTCGTCCTATACAGCTCCTGTGTCCCCTAGAACAAGTTCAGTTGATGAGTCAACATCTCATGATTCTATCCCTGCATAGAGGGAATGCAAAAGTTTTAATTAATCTCGCGTACAGCTTGGCCGCCCTACTGATGTGAATCCCCAAATGAACTATTCCATGACATCCAATTGAACTTGTTCCTGTGCATACAGTATCTTGCAGCCCATCCTGTACTGTTAGGTTTGGCAAGTACACTTCAGCATATAATAAATCATGGAAGGAAAAACATTTTTGGCCTAGCGCGGTTCAGCCTGCTGTAATGTCAGAATACAGAAAGCAGTTCTGTTTTTAGACATCCTTTTACTAACCCAACGTTCATAATTTATGCTTTCACTGTAAAATTCCTGCAACACGACACCAGAAGTAGAGCTGCCCTTTAATTAAGTACTCTCGGTAGGAAAAACGTGAAACTGATGTGCAAAACATCTCTGTGCGCACAGTGATTGATAGTGATTACATCGTTATGAACCCAGCCTAGAGGTCTCAACTTCCTGCTGGCTACTTCCTGAGTGTGCTGCTAACCAAATTGGAGATAATTCGGAGGCACAATTTAGAAACATTGAGGTTTCAAGCCTGCATCTGTCTAGACTTTTTCAGAACTCTACGTGGCATTATTCCCTACTTTCGTGATGAGAACCTACGACCAAATTTCATGCCATGTTCACGCTTAGAGAGGCTGTAATGCAGAGAGTGAAGGGGCTGAGAGAACTCTTTGCAGGATCCCAGTTGTCATATGGGTTTGTTTTTTGTTTTTAAGACTAGAAAGAATGAATGACAGAAGGAACTTCTGGCCCTATGGGTACGTGAATAGAGCCTTATAGCCAGAAGAAGACCTTGAGCTGTTCCATTTTTTTTAAATTATTTTCCAAACCTTTTTTTTTTCCTTAGTTGAAAATAGGTAAGTTTAACTTTTAAAAGAGTGCCTCTAAGTGTCAAGAGGCTAAAATCCCAAGCCTCGTGCTCCCCAAATCAATGCTGTTTCGACTCTGCTTTTGTCCTTCATCAGCTAAGTCGTCACAACACCTGACTGAGAGGTAATTAGAGTAGTGAAATCGTTCAGGTTCCTTGAAAGACAGGTAACAAATCCGTCCAAGGCGGTGACACGCGCATGAAATAAGCTCTTTGGTGTAAGTTCAGCTACTTTCAGTCATCATCGTAGCACCCGAAACAAAAACTCCATACAATGAAGTCATTTCATCATCTTATCCAAGATCACCGTGTTCTGGAACTATGTTGCTATACTATGTGTGCGTGTCACTTTCTCATGTTTTTGCAGGTTTGGGCCGGGCTTAGTCATCTACTGGTACGGATTTATCCAGGAGCTGGACTGTAATCGGGAAAGGGGTATCCTGCTCCACGCCTGTTTCCCCACCGACATCGTCACCTTATGCCATAGCACTGCTTCACCCTGATGGTCCTGGAAGAGAAGCTGGGAGGAAAAGGTGAATCCGGAAGCAATTTCACTTTCCTGCGGTGTAAACTCCTGGCAGCATCTGCCCTGAACTTCAGCTGAACTCTCGCTGCCCGTGGTCACACCACTACCTCTTTAGACAAACATATCAAGAGTTTCTGTTTTCCTTCATCCCTTTTGCTCATGTGAACAGCCAAGAACTACAGACACAGCCCACTCATTATCAGCATTTCTGTCTCTGTCAAACAGTTAGTTTATAGATAGTCATAATCTTTCTTCCTTCCGGATGGTTTCTCCTTATATACTGAACAAAAGAAAAAATGTGGAGACTGAAAGGTGTGATTTTTCAATTCTCCTCCCAGTTACTGAATCGCCCTCTTTTTTTTTTTTTTTTTTTGGTAAGCCTCCATTCATTCTCTCTCCCTCCCCCTTTCTCTTCATGTACACTCACAGATACCCGGGGTGGCGTTACTGTCATGGAATAAGCTAGCACAGTCCCAGCAAAGCCAAAATCATGAAGGCTGCAACTAGATTTTCGCTCTCACCTGCAAGGGCAGACCTTGCTGGGAGCCTGCGTTTGTTTTGTCCAGTTTTTATGGTTTCCTGACTTCTATGGCAGTAAGCCAAGCTGAAAAAAATATACTTGATGAGAATTTCCTCTTTCTATAATACTTATTTGAACACCAAACATTTTCCATTTATCTCATTTAAAAGCATTAGTTACATTGTGTCTGGAAACCACACTCCTTCTTTGGATTGGGGGCTGAGGGCAGACGACTGAAGCTGGGTGCCAGCCTTGACAAGAGTTTATTTTTAAACGTAACTAGTTGTCAGTATGTATGGTAGTCAGTATTTTTATGAGTAAAATTTTTCAAAAGCACATTCTGGACCCTGCTTTGTATCTGCATTTTATACCGCATAATTCTATAACACTCAAATAATTTAGGCATTAGGATTGTTCGGCTTTGAATGAATTAAGTGTACCAAAAGTAAACCTAGAGCAATTTTCAAGTAAGCAAAATAAAAGAAGTTTTGTATTTGTTCACTTTCATTTATTCACTTTTTCTACTGCAAACCAAATTTCAATCTAAAGGAAAACATCAGTAAATTCATTATAAACCTATCTTTTAGGAAGGTAAAAAATTAATCCATACCCAAAAATGTACTTAGTAAAATATTTGCCCTCATGTTGACAAAACATAATATTCTTTATAATGTTGAATGTGTTTGGAAATATTAGTAAAAATGTAACTTTTACAAACACCTTCAAGTTATATACATTGCTTGGTTCTTTCAAAAGACTAAATATACCATTTGTACTTTGTTCATTTTGTACCTAAGAAGATTTGCAGAAATCTGCCTACCGCCTTTCCTTTTGAAGGACACAAACATGTCGGGTTCAGGCATGGATTTTAGCTCTGTTGCAGGTTGCATTAAACAAAAAAGAAAGAGGAAGAAGATGAAACAGTAAGGCGGTATCAGGCAAACTTCTGTTCCAGTATAAAATTCACCATGCAGGTTTCATGAGTAAAATAGAATGATTTGGAACCACTGCAGTTGTCTTGATACACACACACACACACACACACACACACACATTTTAGACAAAAATGTTGTTAAAAGCAGTTCTCATGGCATGCTCTAAACTGCTTTTTCTTCTTTAGAAATAAATTACATTTATCTGCACAGATGTTGAAAACCCTGTTAAACCCTCATCAAGGATTTGTTTGTTTTATATTAAACAAATTTATGATGAAGGTGCACAAATAAATTTAAACAATGAAAGAGGTGCTTGCATTTCAGAATTTGCTCTTCTACCTGGTGCCCTGACATAATGTGTTAGGAGAAGGTACCGGTGTTCTCTGGCAAAGGCACCACCTCCTCTTTATGAATGAGGTTTTAAAATCTGGCCCTGAAGAGTGGGGAAGAAACCAGCAGTAGACTGTACATACTATGATAAAGTTACAAGTTATTTAAAACTAAGCTTTATTCAACATAAAAACTAACGTGATTATAACATCTACTACTTTTCAGTTGGAGGAGTGGGGTGAGGGGACTAACGATCCCAGACTGGAAGCGGAAATCCTCCTTGTTCCTCTTTTATGTAAGGAATACTTATCTGTGGTCTATCTGTATGTGTTGTTTGTTTACTTATTTGTTTTGTAAATTTAGACAGTGTAAACATCAGCCCTAGAGGGTATACATGGGGTGACAACTTTTTTTTTTTTTTTGGCTCTCATCATTAGAACATTAACATTAAAGTCAAATCTTGTGTTATGGAGCTTTCTGCAAACTGTGTTAATGAATTAGGCCAAGTCAGAAAGCAGGAGTGTGTGTGCAAACGTAAAACTAAATGATGTTCTCTCTGCATATATAGACTTGCCAAGTGTCTGCTCTCACAAACAAACAAGAGACCCTATTTGTTCGAAGCGTGCAGAGGCATGAGCTCAGAACAAAGCTGATCCAGCGATGATAGTTCAGGTGACTTCATAGACCCCTTCCCACCCCATTTCCACCCAAAAAACAGACAAAAAACAGTGAGAATTCTTTTTTTTTTTTTCTTTTGCTTCAGGCGAGGTGTATGTCAACTCTTCTAAACACTCCTAAAATCATATATAAAAGTGAGGCTCAGGGGTGCAGAGTAGAAAGCTGGATCTCCAGGGGGAATCATTTTCTTTTAAGCATCGGTGTGTCTACCTGCTCATTATTGGCAAGGCTTGATTCCACCCTGGAAAAAGATGATAAATTGTCCATCTTTGTGGGGGTGCATTCACTCATTGAAGCCTCCAGGGGATAGCTTAGAGCCCTGGATGAGGTCATCCACTAAATGGGCCCTGGCGGGGGGGGGCCTCACTAATTAATGCACAGCCCCCAAGTGAACAGTTAATTCACTCCCCCCTCCCTGGGGAGCTACACCCAGTGTTTCCTTTCCACTCTGGAACCAAGATAGCGGAGATGTCTGCTCTTTTTAACCTGTTCCGCCCTAGGACCTGGAGTTTCAGTTGAATTAAATCTTCCATGTGCTGTACTCCCCTCACTTCCTGCCTCTTCCCGGCCATCCTTGCCTTCTCCTGCCTTTGCAGTTTCCTTCCATGTGGACACACGTTCTGCACTCTCTCACTACCCCTTGGCTCTTTTTCTCTCTAGAAAATGATCCCAGGACCAAAATGCAGCTCGTCAGAGTCCTGACCCATATATTTTCGGAGTCCAAGTTGGGGGAGAACAATTGACCTAAGCTCTCTGGGGAAAAGCACACCTAAGCATCTTTGGCACCTGAAGATGATAAAACTTGTAACCAAGATATTACAGGGTCAAATATGGTCTGAGGTTTAGTGTGTCAGTAACTGTTTTGGCAAAAGGAGCCAAAAGTACACGTGAGGTTTACAGATACTTTCAGGCTGAACGGTGGTGTTCAGCTGATTAAAATTACGAATTTAAATAGTAAAATGTCTCTGTGATTTAGTTAGAAAATCACTCCTAGCTCGTTCATGTTGGGGGCAGCTTGCCATTTTCCATGTGATCTGCAAGTTGCCTCAAAAGTATAACTATTTTGTGAATAGGACAGGAGGAGAAAATCTCCCAATTGGCACATTCTCAATTAGGGTCAAGGAACAAAGCCAGCTTAACCAGAGAGGAAATAAAAGGCAAACAATAGGAGTTTGCCTGCACTGTCACCACTTATAGAGAGAGGTGCCTCTCTGGACCTGCCTGGTAAGTCACTCTCAGGTTAAGGAAGGGTCGCAGTGACAAAAGTTCAGACCATCTAATTGTATTACCCCAAAGTAAACTTCCTATATATAGTAAAAACAGTCTGAAGATGTTTTATTAAGAACATGCCTGGATTCGAAAGATTAAGGAAAATGGAATTATGAATTAAATAATAACCAGAACAGCTTGGGTTCCCCTTGTGTTTTTCACTTTCCTGCTATTGTTTTGAATGTGGCTGTGAGACAAAGAGCTGCTTAGGTCAAGGACTATAAATTACAGTTTTCATACAATAGTCATCCACTAAAATGATTTCAAAGCTTGATCAAAGTACTTCAAAAAGACTTTTAAAACTTTTCCACAATGCAGGGGGAGGGGAAACGCTCATTTGATGCCTTAATTTGCTTCAGTCAGTCTAGCAGAGTTCCATCTTGGCGTCATACCTACTTTATATAAAATCCCACTCATTAGTTAAAGAAACCCAACTTGTTCTTATTGTTGTCTCATGTACAAGTAAAGAGGATTTAAGTTTCCATCTGGTTAACTAGCACAACTAAACCTTCGGAGACACTTGTAAGGAAAAGATGCACATAATAATCCTGCTTTAAAATAAGCATAACTTGACAGTATTTAATCGTGATATGCAAGGTATTTAAGACTAACTCCCTGTCTTAGAATAAAGTGGATATCAGTGGATTTAGTTGTCATCTTAATAATAGTCATGGTAATAGATAGATTTCATTTTTCATCTCTTTTCCCTCAACATGCATGTACCTGGAGCTGTCTCATGTTACAAGCAAAGATGATGGGAGGTACCCTAGTGGTAGATAAGCTAAGCAGATTCTAGGCCCAGCCATACATAAAGACAGTGTGGGATTGCTGCAACAATGCTTCTATGTCAGGTAATTTTTATTTTTTAAAAGGAAGGTCATTTGGAAATGCTGACATGAGATATAACCAAGTCAATTAAATGATAACAATGGAAGTTCAGAGTTTAATTGAGGCCTGAACATGAAGCCACCAACCATTAACCTAAAACAGTCATGAATTCCCCTGGAAACAGCCTCCATTAAAGGTATTTCTAGAATAGCTAGCACTTTTTTCTTAAAAAAAAAAAAATGCCTTTGTCATTTTTATATTCAACACAGATACAATCCGAAATTACAATTGAGTTTATCTATAGTAGATTCTATCTTTTAATTTTAATTGAAATTTCTTTTATAGGGCAAATCAAAATTTACATAATCCAAATGACCTCTGTAGGAAACCATAGTTTTGTAAGTAAACCGAAAGTTGTAAACAAGCACCTTTTATTTGATTGTGCCACATTTATCTCAATTGTTGACATATTTCTTTCTGTAGTTGTTTAATGGCAAGATTTCTGACTCGATTGTAAGCTCCATAGAGTAGGAACTATATCTTGTTCACTGCTCTAACCCCTAGTAGCTAACAGAGTTCCTGGCACGGAGCAGGTGTTCAATAAATGTTGAACACACAAATGAATGACTGTTAAATTTATATTAAATATGATCTCACTTGCTTGCATTAAAGAAATAATTGGGCCCTTTTAATTTTAACTTCCTCATTTTCTTCAGCTGAAAACTGGGTATATGTATTGGAATCGGAGAAAAGCATCATATATTTTGGTGTTAATTAGAGAATTAATTACTTTAGAAACCCTCAAAACCTGAAATACAGCAGTTTCATCAACCAGACTATTTGATACTTAGTCTTAAGGGGAATTCATGTTCTTTCATTGCATTTGCCTTAAATTGAGCCTTAAGTACCTTATTGTTCATCCAGTATATTGCTAAATTAACTCAAACATTTTAAAATCTTACCTTTGTTTCTCTTAAAAAAAAAAAGGCTTAAGGCTTATCTTTATCTTTATATTTCTATTTAAGAAACAGTTTACCCTAAAATCAAGTCAGGGCCCCAAATCAAATATGTTTTGTACACAGGTTTGGGGATATTCAGTGGAATTATTAGATTAACTGCAAATGGTGCTTTTAATTGCTCACTTTTATAATGCTGAGTTGATGTCACAGTGCTTCCTGGCCGTAGAAGTGTCTGCTGGCTCAGGAGACAAGGGTTCTTTGGTCATTTGCCAACAGGATCTGACTTGGGAGAGACACTGTCCATGAACTGCTCAGGGGGCATTTCCCTGTTAGTCATTAATTCAGAGTATATTATCAAAGGCATTTGGCATATTTCCTCATATTTTGAAAACTTATAACACAAAAGGAACTGGAATTTCCATGTTTCTCCTTTGCTCTCCGGGACTTAATTTGTTGGGGCCGTTTTGGTGTGTGATTCCTTCTGTGAGTGTCTGGAGAGAACTGAAGCCCAGGACAGACGTCACTGCGATTGGGTCCTCTTTGGCTCTGTGGGATGTTTCCATCTTGTATTTCTAGCATTTAGGCTCTTCAAGACACAAGTATTTATACAGTCCCCAGTGTGTGTTTAGAAGTGTTTGAGGTGCTGTGGGAAATTCAAAAATGTGCAATAAATGGTCTTTTTTTTTTTTTTTTAAGATTTAATTTTATTTATTTTTGGCTGCGTTGGGTCTTTGTTCCTGCATGCAGGCTTTCTCTAGTTGTGGCGAGCGGGGGCTACTCTTCATTGCGGTGCGCAGGCTTCTCATTGCGGTGGCTTCTCTTGTTGCGGAGCACGGGCTCTAGGCACACGGGCTTCAGTAGTTGTGGCACATGGGCTCAGTAGTTGTGGCTGGCGGGCTCTAGAGCACAGGCTCAGTAGTTGTGGCGCACGGGCTTAGTTGCTCCGCGGCATGTGGGATCTTCCCAGATCAGGGCTCGAACCCATGTCCCCTCCATTGGCAGGCGAATTCTTATCTACTGTGCCACCGGGAAGTCCCAAATGGTCATTTTTTTGAAAAATAAATCATTACTTGTCAAAATGAAAACAAAAGATTTGAAAATTTCAGGGAGGACAATTACAGTGTAATAAGGAAAGAGGCAAAACCTATGGGTCTTTTAATAAGATATTTTACTTCTAGACTTCAGGCAGCAAATAGTTTTCTATTTGCTTGTGGTAGCTGCATCCACTGCTGTAGAGAAGGATTCTGAGGCTGAGTTCAGCTCAGCAGGGAAATAGGGTTGTGATCAATTATGGGCACTAATCTTTGGAGTGGGTAGTGATCACATAGATGCCACATAGTTTCAATTCCCATCCTAGGTCATTCGTATTTAGTGCAAGTATAAATACATTCTAAGCGTTTGGAACAGAACTCATAATCTTGTTCATGGGCCTGAGTAATAAAATAAGCAGTAACATTTTTCACTGGTTCTATAACATCAAGTGAAATAACATCTGTCCATGGCTGAGATCTGTTTAGTAATTCATATAAGCAAAATATTTCAATAGAAATATGATTTAAAAACTCAAGATAAACACTTTAGAAGGCCACAGATAATTATTGCTCTCAGTAAAGTAAACGCCTACAAGTTACATGACATTATTGATGAAAAACATTGGGTCTCTATATTTTGGGCTCTGCGTGAGGATCTTGAGATTTGAGGATTGTCTCCTATTAGATGGTCTCACATACTCCTTAGTTTTTTAGTTTTCTTGTTTGTTTGTTTTCCCGGTAAAAACAGGCTTGAGGTTTCAAGGTCAGCTGCAGACTGTGCCTTCCTTCTCTTTCATGGTCTTTATATCATTTGGGTATCAATTTCCTACTTAGTGCAGGGCATTTTTATAAAGTAGTTATTGTATACTTGTTATGTTTGTTTTAAAATATGCTCCCAAAAAGAAATGTTAAAATATTTTCAAGGATGCAAGAGATAGGTATGCTGTACATGGTAATGGAGGTTTTGTTAATATACTTACCATTAAGCCATAAATAATTTTCCAAAATCCTTTTAATTGAATCAGCTCATTAATTCTGTCAGCTAAAATAATGACAATCGTTGCACATGGAAAATTAGTAGGTAAAAATCTAAAAATATTTTGTTCCTTGCTAATTTGAATAGAAGAATCCATCTTGGTTTTCCAAGTTACAATTTTTTAAAAAGGATTTTGTGGTAAATGAAAAAAAAAAAAAGCAATCCAGACTAACAGAGGGTAATCGAAAAGCAGAACAACGAAAGAGATGGCAAAGTGGACATAAGTGCATTGCATGTAAATGTAAAACTCGGTCTTTTGGTAAATTATTTTCATCTTACTTGCTTCCCCACTATCCTTGAAAGTGTTTCCCAATGACAAAGGGGTTAAAAACAGCAGCAGCAGCTTGGGGGCGTGGAGTGAGCAAAGAAACTCATGTGAGAATTGAATTGCATTTTCAGTTGGTTCCTTGACAATTCCCTAAGAGGTGTGTGGAAAGTTAAATTGAGCCATTAGCAAAGATGAGATAAGTTTGACTCATAGACTCTGAGAATTTTAGAATTGGAAGGGACCAGAGACCTCACTGTACAGGTGAAAAAACTGAAGTCTGGAGAGGTCAAGTGACTTGTCCAAGGTCACAGAGCTAGCTAATTGGAGGCAGGACTAGAATCTGTCCCTCCTAGCCACCTGCCCACTGTCCTTTCCACCATGGGGTTAATAATTTATTCTGGAAGGAACTTCCAATACCTAAGTTATGTTTAGTATTTACAAAGTAAAGGATCATGGTATATTTTTAAATAAACATTCTGAACCGTACTGTTTTTGCCCTGTCCCTGATTCCCTAATCTCTGTAGTAGAAATCAGCTCTTGCTTTGACAGAAATAATTCCCATTTTATTTGCACTTTAGTAACCTAAAATCCTTATCATTTGGTGGCATTCAGTTTCTTTTTCTTTTTCTTTTTTTTTTTTTTGCCATGCCACGCAGCTTGCGGGATCTTCGTTCCCTGACCAGGGATCGAACCTGGGCCCCTCAGCAGTGAAAGCGTGGAGTCCTAACCACTGGATCACTAGGGAATTCCCAGCATTCAGTTTCTATACATTGCCATTTAGCCTAAGGATTTGCCACTAAGAATGATTTTTGGAAACAGTTTTAAGACATTTTTTCCCCCAGCTGATTTACATTTTCATTTTATTTTTCTTCTGTTAAAAAAAAATTCACAGATGTTATGTTTATCATCTTCTGTTCCTATAACAATAATATTTAAACGAATAGTAAATCATGAATTTTTCTGATCATTACCAATAATGATTAGTATATCATGTTCTAGAACTGTACCCAGTAGAACCTTGTGACTTACACACGCTTTGACAACAGGTTGGAATCCCTGCTTCTCCACTTACAAATAACTGAGCTGTAAAATCTTCAATTTCTTCAACTGTAACATCAAAATACCTATCACATAGGACTATTGTGAGGATTAAATAAGATTAGTACCTAATACATCGTACGTCAGAGCTCTAACAAAACTGGTACCATACAGTTGTATTATACATGATATAGTTATTGATAATATTACTACCATAGAGTGATCCGTCTAATAAATGATATGCACCATTAAAAATGTGTGTTTTCTCTGTTAATATAGAAATCAGTATGAGGTGGATAGCTTGGCTTTTATTGCTTTTCTAAAACTCATTTAGCATAAACCATTTTTCCTAAAGTTCAGGGACAGGCAGTGTGCATATTTAGTCTACTGTTTTTGCAGACGGATGTCTCACTTAACATTCCTCTGCTCCAGAGGAGCTCAGAGGCAGAGTCCACGTTATTTTGGGTTTTTTTTTTTTCTTTTTCTTTTTTTTCCTTAACATCTTTATTGGAGTATAATTGCTTTACAAATGTTGTGTTAGTTTCTATGGTATAACAAAGGCCCATGTTTCTTTGGATAGTTACCGTAGCCTTTGCCATAAATACGACTTTGGAGACAGCACAACACAGGGACGAGCCAGCACTTCCAGGTCCAGTTGAAGGCCCAAACCAGCAGTGTGCTCCAGATGAGCCCCGGAAAGTGCACTTTATAGAAGAAGTTTCTATAAAGGGATTGAAATACCTTCTCCAGGCTACTGTTAGTTCAGTGAAAGAAAGCATAAAATGCTGTTTGAATTTGATCTCTGAAAAAACAAAAAGAGCGAAGCAAAAAGGAATTTGGGGAAATGACTGGTTTGTTCCTGGATTCTTCCTCTGATTGATGTTCGTGACCCTATTGGAGGCAGCTTGGTAAAAGACCCGACTTTGGCTAGCGCACCACCCCTAAAGGGAAACCTAATCAGATCACAGGCAAGCTGAACAATTTTCCAACAGCTGAACGAGCACCGATGTGCCCCTCTCTGAACACAAGGCAGTCTTCTTCAATGCCCGCGCTCCGCAGCAAGAGAAGCCCCCGCAATGAGAAGCCCGCGCTCTGCAACGAAGAGTAGCCCCCGCTCGCCGCAACCAGAGAAAGCCCGCGCGCAGCAACGAAGACCCAACGCAGCCTAAATAAATAAATAAATAAATAAATAAATAAATAAATAAATTTATTTTTAAAAAAAACCCAGGCAGATTCTAGATCCAATTCTCCTTGGCAGCAGAGAACACTGTAACAGTAACAACGGGCATGGGAAGTGTGGCTGCTTTCATCGGGGAGCTTGGGATCGTTTTGCAAACAATTAACCATGCTTCACAGCATCCCTGCCAGGTGAAGAAGTGCTCCTGTGCCCGCGGACAGAGGAGTTAACCAGTTGGGCTATGAGTCTTGTAGAAGTTATTTATTTACTTAACAACAATAAAGGAAACTTGGAAAAAATGCTTATCCTGAAGAGGATGATCTCTTTCTCCATAGTCTTATGTTTTCTGAAAACTGAAATACAATTTTAAAAAATAAATATTAAAATGTTTAAATGCATACCAATCATGAAAATTAAATTGTAGTGTCATTTGCCCAGACTAACCTGTGATCAACACCCAGAGAATGTCTTTTCATAGTTGGTTAGTAGCATCTCATGAAACGCCGGCAGAGTAGATACCAAGCCATGCATGTCGGGGGCTCCCCTGGTGATGCCCCTTCCACACCTCCAACCTCAACTGTGGAATAAGAGCAACTGAAAGGAAACTGATGGGTGCACTGTAAAATTTCATGGTGCCCTCAGTGGCCCCTACTCTTGCTGATGCGTCGCATAAGTTATGAAAGGGAGACTTGAAGAGCAAAAATACTATCATCTCTTTTTACTCACAAACAGTAAAAGTTCGGCGGAACAGAAGTAACAGCCCTTGAGAATAACTTTGCAATGGGCCCATTTTAGCGCAGCAGGCTGTGTGGTCTAAAGATAATCTAGACGCCTTCATTAACTGAACTTGAAAATTTCAAATGAATTTGCATCGGACTCAACCTGGCATCATATCTTGTTAAAAACATGAAGACTGATACAAACTGTCCTGAAATGGCTTGATCTGGTTATTGCCTAAAATTGATCTATGTTTGCAACTCTTTGAAGTCAAATTAACACAGAATCACCAAAATAGTCACTTCATTCATTCTAACTAGCACATAAGCATTGGTTGGTATAGCTGGAGATATGATGAAGAAGGGTATCTATAGGAACCATAACTCCCCATGTGCTGGAGGCTCGCCAAAGACAGTCTGATTGACCCTCCCCATCTTGGGTGGGGAGTCCAATGTTACCACCTAGTATGGTTCTGGGATCAATTCCAAAGCAGCCAATAGGCTCTCAGAATGAAAATCCATATAGGGAGTGATCTGTTCCTGGGTGCCTACAGGAGAGAGAAGGGCTGTGTAGCAAACAAAATTTATTGCCTACCCACAGACACATACACATATGCACTCCTTTATCCTTTCTAGCAAAATAAAATTTTTATCAAGAACTGGAGGAAGATGCTTTATCCCAACACATGGTGAACTGGTCCAATGATGAGCATGCAACACCATTGTAACCAGTGAGCAGTGAGGAAACATGTACTGTGAGGTTTCAGAGAAAACTATTCTTCCCTGATAAAAGGAAAGCCCCTTTTCTGCCATCACTTTCCTTTTGGTATAAGGGTGGGGTGGTTGGAGCTTCAGTAGCCATCTTGTGACTGTGAGGAAAAGGCTAAGAAACCACCAGAGACAGAAGTTATGGAGCCATTGAGTCTGGGTCAGCACTGCCAAAGTCCTCTTGTTTCAACAATCAGCCCTTAGGTGTTCTGTTACTTGCACCCAAAAGCATTCCTAACTGACAGAGGGATCTTTTGAATTCCTAGAACAGGATTCTTGGTGATTTCTTATATGCACAGTGGGAGGATTTGAATGAAATATCTAACAAAGTTACTGGTTGCTCAAGACATACCCAGAAACACTGATCCCTAAGCAATATGAAACTCTATGAGGGCTAGGATGGAAGCTACTTGTCCTCAGAGAGGAGATGAACCCAGCAATTTATTCTGCAGCACCCCCATCAAATTCATTATTTTGTAGAACTCTGAAAATATGTCAGGTGTCTATGCCAGAACTGAAATCTCCAGGGACATCATTGTCAATACTGAGATCAAAATGAAAAATGTTAATAGAGAGCAAAGGGCCCCCTTAGAGAACTGTGGGTAGAAACTTAGCCAGATATACAATCATTTGGGGATAACCCTTCCCATCTCCCTCTCCATTCCACACCCCCATAAAACAATAGCATTTTCACTGGATTATTCAATTGAATACCTTAGCCAAATTTCTCTTTGTCTTTGCCAGCACATCTAAAATGTTTATAATGACAAGGATTGCACCTACTGTGCAATACACATCTAATTAATCTAATTAATACACATCTAATTCAAACAGGTATGATTACCTACAAAAGAGGAGGTATAGCCTAGTCATGAAGCCTAGCAGCACTGGCACCAGATGCCTGGGTTCCAATCAGAACCAAGTCTCATGAACCTTCTGAATCAGCAAATTCCTTAGGCTCCTGGTACCCCGATTGCCTCATCTGTAACAATGGTGGTAATAAGTTCCTCCTGCATATGAGTTGTAAAAAATTAAAGCATTATATATATGTCAAGTACTTATAACAGATCTTGGCTCCTAGTATACACTCAATAAATGTTAGCTATCATTATTACCCCTTTTCTAGATGAGGTCGTTGAGGCTCGCAGAAGTTAAGTAACTAGTTCAAGGTTTTCCAGCAAGTAAGTAATAAGGCTGTCTCAAAACGTCTAATTTAAATAAGGTGGTTATAATTTATCTTTTATGTTATTTTTGGAAATATGATAAACATTGCTAGCACTCACCAGTATTCTCCTTGACCTCTTGAATGTACAGGAGAGTACACTTTCCAGCCCCTTCGTGATTACACAGGGCCAATTCTGGCTAATGAAGTGTGAGTGGATAAGACCTCTGTCAGTGAGGCAGCGAAAAGCCTGCAGGATTCTCCATTCTCTCTCTCCCCCTACTGTACCACCCAACCAAATTTGAGTCTCTACCCTCGTGAGCGCTGAGAGATTAAATAGAGCAACCTACACACCAGCACCACCACCACCCCCCAATAGGGGCCAGAAGTAAACTTTTATGTGTTTAGCTACTAAGATTTGGGGGTTGTTACCACAGTATCATCCTAGCCTATCTCAATAAGTAGAGTAAAATTTCCAAATATTGTAAAAAAAAAAAAAAAAGAAAAAAAAGAGTATTGACTTAATATTCTATTTAATTAACGTTATCCCAGTGGCTCATTGGCAATCCATCTTGGTAATTTTTTTCTTTTTTTTGGTTCTTCTGACCTTATAACAGTGTTATAATGAGCCATAAGGAAAAGTTCATGAACATTGTTCTATAGCTTAATTTTCTGTTTCATGTAGTAATCATGGGGCAAACCTATAGGATAAAAAATTATGAATGTTGTAACTAACATAGTTCATAATTTTAGCCTTAATGTTATTGCTGCTTCACATTTTTTTAGGATATCAGAGAAAAATCTATTATAAAAATTATCATGGCCTTTTGGGTTTTGGAAAGGCATTTTAGCTAACCCTGCATGTAAGCAATCTTCAAGTAGGCATAAACAAATTGGTTTTCTTTCTCCCAGACCTAGAATATACAAATTTGAATCTTAAAAATTGATTAATCTCCTAAAGACATGGTTAAGAAAATGAACATAATGAGCATAAAACACAGACTGGGATAAAATATTTGTGAATCCTATCTAATAAGAACTTGTATCCAGAATATTTTTAAAACTCTGAAAACTCAATAATAAAAAAACAAACAACTCAATTAAAAAAAATCAGGAAAATATTTGAACAGTCATTTCACCAATGAAGGACTATGCCATGTGAGCACATGAAAAGATGTTCAGCATCCTTAATCATTAGGAAAATACAAATGAAAATCACAATGATACACCACTACACACCTACTGAAATAGCTCAAATTAAAAAATTGACATTACCAAATGTTGAGAGAAGATGTGGAGCAACTGAAACTCTCACACATTGCTTGCTGGTGGAAATGCAAAATGGTATAGCCTCTTGGTTAAAAAACTTGGCAGTTTCTTTTAACATTAAATACATTCCATATAACCCAGCAATTTACCCAAGGGAAATGAAGACAAATGTTTTCATTAAAAAAACCTCTCCAGGAACAGTTACAGTAATGTTATTTATAATTGCCAAAAGCCGGCAACAAGCCAAATGTCCACCAACTTATGAACAGGTAAACAAACTGTGGTACATCCATACAATGGAATACTAATCAGCAATAAATAGGAACCAACAAAAGATACTCACCACACATTAAAAAATTTCAAGAGTAATGCTGAGTAAAGAAGCCAGACTTAAAGGACTATATACTGTATATATTTTTATAATATTCTAGAAAAGTCAAAACTATAGGGACAGAAATCAAAGAAGTGATTGCCAGGGATTAAAGTGGAGGGGAGGAAATTGACTATCTTTGTCTTAATCCTGGTGGTTGCACACTGTGTACATTTGTCAAAAATCATAGAACTCTGCACCAAAAAACTCTGTAAATTATACCTCAATAAACAACAAAAGCATATAAATGTAAATTTTTTTAAATGGATAATAATTTCAAATGAGTTTGTTCTTCAAATGTTGGTAATGTTTTGACAGTTGATAAGTTAAACTTTTCCCTGATTCAATTTACTATCTATAAAATAATAATATATTAACTTATCTATATTAACTCTGCTTGAAATATGTATATGTTGTTTAAAGTCAAAATTTAGAAGAGTAAATCATATTCAAGCAAAAAGGAAAACTATATCTTGCTTCACTGCCTTGGACAAAATATTCATTCAACACAACTCAACAAATATTTATTTGGCATATATTGTCTCAGTATCTGTAAAATAGGCAGCTTTGCAAATTTTAAAGGCCCCTTAATAACCATATTATGTCCCCAAATCTTCATTACTTCAAAGCATGTTAGAAAAGGCCTTGATGATATTACTTAGGTACAGAATCCCATTTCTATCTTAGAATAACACCTGGTTTGTAATAAGCAAATATTCTTTGTTATTTTATTATTTAAATTTCTTCCACTCACCATTATTGTGCAAATGTAGTAATATCTGTGGTAGTTGCCTTTGTTAATTGCCTACCCACCAGACAGTCACCACATCACCAACCCCAGCATTACTTTTGCTTATGTCCACTGTCCCTTAGGCTGTATACTTCCTCAGAGGAAGAGAACCCCAGCCCCAACCCTAAGAGGCACATCATGATTGCTCTAAGCCACTCACAGCACCTTCCTTCTCTTACCAGTGACTGGTATAGGCGTAGACATATGATGCAATTGGACCAAAAGCTGAAGGGCTTCTGGAAAAGGCCTTCTTTGCTGATCAAGAATCACAAAAGAAACAGTCCCTCTTCTGCTGGTTGTAGTTGTATCTGGATGGGATGCATGAACTGCTGTGGCCATCTGGCAACCAGGAGCAGTGCTAGACTGCAGACAAGCCAGCTCCCTGAGGATGAGGAGGCAGAAACATGGGAAAAGCCTGACTGAGGACGTCACTGAGTCCCTGAATTGGAACTGCCACATCTCCTGTTATCTCGGTAATAAATTTTCTTTACTCTTTAAGCCAGTTGAGTCAGGCTTTTCTGTATTTGGAGCCAAGAATGCCATAAGCAAATACACTGTTACTTACAGCAAATACACTGTTTCCCATTGCGGTGGGGAAGGGAAGCTGAGATCACAGAAAAGGAAGCAGGACATCCCCCATTTATTTTTTGGATCTCGAGGATATAGAATAGTATTTATTTTAGTGATTAAAAATATGGATAAAATACTAATCTTAAATGCTGATTAAAGAGGAAACTGGACATGGGATACATGGAAACTGTGCTATCTTCACAATTTTTCTATAAATCTAAAACTATTAGAAAATAAAGTTCATTTGAAAATAGGGATAAAAATAACAGTAGATAAAACAAAGAAAGTGGGCCTTTAAAAGGTGAAATTACTTTGAATAGTGGTTCTTCACAGGTGAGCAACTTTTATGGAAAAACCTCTTCACTTCTACAGTCATTTCCATGCATCTTCCTACAGAGCGAAGGCACTTCCTGAAAATGCGTAAAGGAACAGGAATTACTGTGTCTATTATTGATAAGATAACAGCCACACTAGAGGCATGAAGTGACCTGCTGGAGGTCAAACACTAACAAGAGACAAAGCCAAGAATAGACCTGGCCTCCCATGAAGGCAGCTTTGCTTTTTCTTCTCTTCCTCTACTTGAAATGGCAAGACCCACTTCCAAAAACTTATGGAAAAAGGAAGTTTTCAATTTGGAGAAAATTATTCAGACAATCTGCACACAGAGTGATAATTGAAATGCTATGAGGTGAAGAATATAATTTTTTTCTTTTAATTTTAAAAAGAGCATAACTGGAAAATCAAT
This sequence comes from Balaenoptera musculus, assembly GCF_009873245.2. Classification (NCBI taxonomy): domain Eukaryota; kingdom Metazoa; phylum Chordata; class Mammalia; order Artiodactyla; family Balaenopteridae; genus Balaenoptera; species Balaenoptera musculus. The sequence continues at coordinate 95,264,422 of NC_045786.1, read as the reverse complement.
TCATTGAGCAAATGACAATTGCTACCCCAAACATCCCAAAACACCTAGACTTTCACCAAACCTTAGCAACTTACAGGACAATTCAATAAGAAGAAGATGCCCTTTATACTCCTCTATTTCTTTAACAAAGCTAATCATATTTATTAGAATAAATTTATAAACAATGGGCAAAATACATATGTCTCTTTCAACTAGTCTCTTCAATATAAAACATTCTTGTTCTGAAAGCCAAATTTCTCTACATAACTTATGAGTAAGGCAAAGTATGAGCTGAACATTATCCAGTGGAAGTATATCTGAATCACTGATAGACTGTATAAAAACCTTGCCTAGTGTCATACTGGAAAACCAAAGCTCTGAAACTTACATAATATTGTAAATCAACCATATATCAATTTAAAAAAAGAAAAGAAAACCAAGGCTCCTTTGATTTAAGAAAAAGAGAAAAAAAGCAAAGGCTATTATATCCAGCAGGAGAGTATGAAGAAAATTAAGTCTGTAATATTAATACTTCACTCGACAAAAAAAGTAGTAGAACATACCAGAGACTGTAGAGCGTTCTCCCTGCTTTTCAAGGAGAGACACCAGCAGCAAAACTGGTCTATTCCCCACAAAGTACATCAATGGAAGATTGATCAGTGACAGTGAAGAGAGCTTTGCTATTGACACAAGTCATGGCTCATGATTAGGCCAGTGGATTCAAGAGCGAGAGGCATTCATCCCAGAGGCTATGTAGGAAAAGTATATCAGAACCTCTATTTTCCAATTGCAACAAAGAAAAACTTAATTGAACTAATATTTAATATTGTTTACTAATTTTACCAATATTATTCAATATTTTACAATACAGATAAACAATATGTAAATACATGTACACAGTTTAAGAGTGTGTGCACAATTCTTTTCCCTGACAGCAGTATGTGATCAGTAACAGCAAGGATCTACAGGTACCACCTATGAGTGTCCACAGTCATTGAATACAAATTACACACTGATTTTGACATGTCTCTCCAAATATATTGATCTGTTACGCTTAAGTACTTCTAAGGGGCATACTTAATTTTCAAATGTTTGGTCTCAATCTGGCAGTAACAAATAGACTAGGCACAGTAATCACAGAAAGCATTCAATAATTGAAGTATGATGTGCCCTTTTACAAATGTCTAGGTTCTGCATTTCGAAAATTAACATACCACACCAGAGAGGAGTAGAAAGAAGCAGCTAACTAACTCAAATTGTTGAATTCGCCACTTTTCAGTTCAGCCAGTCACACTGGGCATTATCCTATCTGCAGGTCAGTAGTGGCACATACTATAATGGGGAAACAGAAAATAAATAAATAAACCAATAAATGACCATGTTAATTTTCAATAGTGATAAGTGCTATGGAGAAAAGAGAATAGGGAGATGTAACAAAGAGCAACATGGTTGGGAGAGGGGGCATTTTAGATTATATGCCCAAAGAAGTTGATACAGCAAAGACCTGGATGAGAAGGGGCTGAGCATTCCATGCAAAGGGACAGCATGGGTGAAGCCCTAAGACAGGGAAGCCTGTTCTGTTTGAAAATGACAAATAGGCCTGTGGCCAGATATAGTGAGCAGGGAAGGAGAGCGAAGTACATGGACAGAGAAAAGACTGTGTGGTGAGGTGTTCAGATTTCACTGAGTGCAATTGGAAGCCATCGGAAGATATTAAACAAAGAAGTGACATGATCTGATTTACATTTTTAAAAGATTACTCTGGCTGTATGAGGCAAATAGATTTTAGGGGGAAAAGAGAGGAAACAAAGATCAAGCAAGAAGCAGCATTATTCGCAATATTCAAAAGGCAGAAGCAACACAAGTGTCCATCGATGGATGAATGGATAAGCAGAATGTGATATATACATACAATGGATTCTTATTCAGCCTTATAAAGGAGGGAAATTCTCACCTGGATGAATCTTGAGGACATTATGCTAAGTGAAATAAGCCAGACACAAAAGGTGTTGTATGATTCCACTTATATGAGGTACCTAGAATAGTCAAATTCATAGAAACAGAAAGTAGAATGGTGGTTACCAGGGGCTGTAGAAAGGGGAAATGGAAAGTTATTATTGAATGGGTACAGAAGTTCAGTGTAGGAAGATGAAATATTTCTGGAGATGGATGACGGTGATGGTTTCACAGCAGTGTGAATGTACTTAATGCCACTAAACTTTACACTTAAAAGTGGTTGAAATGGTGACTTTTAAGTATATTTACCACAATAAAAAAATTAAGAGGGAGATTAACCAAGATGGCGGAGTAGAAGGACGTGCTCTCACTCCCTCTTGCGAGAGCACCAGAATCACCACTGGCTGCTGGACAATCATTGACAGGAAGACCCTGGACTTCACCAAGGAGGATACCCCGCGTCCAAGGACAGAGGAGAAGCCACAGTGAGACGGTAGGAGGGGCGCAATCAGAGTAAAATCAAATCCCATAACTGCTGGGTGGGTGACTCACAGACTGGCGAACACTTATACCACAGAATTCCACCCACTGGAGTGAAGGTTCTGAGCCCCACGTCAGGCTTCCCAACCTGGGGGTCCGGCAACGGGAGGAGGAATTCCTAGAGAATCAGACTTTGAAGCCTAGAGGGAATTGATTGCAGGACTTTGACAGGACTGGGGGAAACAGAGACCCCACTCTTGGAGGGCACACACAAAGTAATGTGTGCATCGGGACCCAGGGGAAAGAGCAGTGACCCTGGGGGAGACTGAACCGGACCTACCTGCTGGTGTTGGGGGGTCTCCTGCAGAGGCGAGTGGTGGCTCTGTTTCACCGTGGGGATAAGGACACTGGCAGCAGAGGCTCTGGGAAGTTCTCCTTGGCGTGAGCCCTCCCAGAGTCTGCCATTGACCCCACCAAAGAGCACCGGTAGGCTCCAGTGTTGGGTTGCCTCAGGCAAAACAACCAACAGGGAGGGAACCCAGCCCCACCCATCAACAGTCAAGTGGATTAAGGTTTTACTGAGCTCTGACCGCCACAGCAACAGGGAGGGAACCCAGCCCCACCCATCAACAGTCAAGTGGATTAAGGTTTTACTGAGCTCTGACCGCCACAGCAACAGTCAGCTCTACCCACCACCAGAGCCTCCCATCAAGCCTCTTAGATAGCCTCAACCACCAGAGGGCAGACAACAGAAGCAAGAAAAACTACGATCCTGCAGCCTGTGGACCAAAAACCACAGTTACAGAAAGATAGAGAAGATGAAAAGGCAGAGGGCTATGCACCAGATGAAGGAACAAGAAAAAACCCCAGAAAAACAACTAAATGAAGTGGAGATAGGCAACCTTCCAGAAAAAGAATTCAGAATAATGATAGTGAAGATGATCCAGGACCTCGGAATAAGAATGGAGGCAAAGATTGAGAAGATGCAAGAAATGATTAACAAAGACCTAGAAGAATTAAAGAACAAACAAACAGAGATCACCAATACAATAACTGAAATGAAAACTACACTAGAAGGAATCAATAGCAGAATAACTGAGGCAGAAGAACGGATAAGTGACCTGGAAGACAGAATGGTGGAATTCACTGCTGCAGAACAGACTAAAGAAAAAAGAATGAAAAGAAATGAAGACAGCCTAAGAGACCTCTGGGACAACATTAAACGCAACAACATTCGCATTATAGGGGTCCCAGAAGGAGAAGAGAGAGAGAAAGGACCAGAGAAAATATTTGAAGAGATTATAGTCGAAAACTTCCCTAACATGGGAAAGGAAATAGCCACCCAAGTCCAGGAAGCGCAGAGAGTCCCATACAGAATAAACCCAAGGAGAAACACGCCGAGACACATAGTAATCAAAGTGGCAAAAATTAAAGACAAAGAAAAATTATTGAAAGCAGCAAGGGAAAAACGACAAATAACATACAAGGGAACTCCCATAAGGTTAACAGCTGATTTCTCAGCAGAAACTCTGCAAGCCAGAAGGGAGTGGCATGATATACTTAAAGTGATGAAAGGGAAGAACCTACAACCAAGATTACTCTACCCGGCAAGGATCTCATTTAGATTTGATGGAGAAATCAAAAGCTTTGCAGACAAGCAAAAGCTAAGAGAATTCAGCACCACCAAACCAGCTCTACAACAAATGCTAAAGGAACTTCTCTAAGTGGGAAACACAAGAGAAGAAAAGGACCTACAAAGACAAACCCAAAACAATTAAGAAAATGGTCATAGGAACATACATATCGGTAATTACCTTAAACGTGAATGGATTAAATGCCCCAACCAAAAGACATAGACTGGCTGAATGGATACAAAAACAAGACCCATATATATGCTGTCTACAAGAGACCCACTTTAGACCTAGGGACACATACAGACTGAAAGTGAGGGGATGGAAAAGATATTCCATGCAAATGGAAATCAAAAGAAAGCTGGAGTAGCTATACTCATATCAGATAAAATAGACTTTAAAATAAAGAATGTTACAAGAGACAAGGAAGGACACTACATAATGATCCAGGGATCAATCCAAGAAGAAGATATAACAATTATAAATATATATGCACCCAACATAGGAGCACCTCAATACATAAGGCAACTGCTAACAGCTATAAAAGAGGAAATCGACAGTAACACAATAATAGTGGGGGACTTTAACACCTCACTTACACCAATGGACAGATCATCCAAAATGAAAATAAATAAGGAAACAGAAGCTTTAAATGACACAATAGACCAGATAGATTTAATTGATATATATAGGACATTCCATCCAAAAACAGCAGATTACACGTTCTTCTCAAGTGCGCACGGAACATTCTCCAGGATAGATCACATCTTGGGTCACAAATCAAGCCTCAGTAAATTTAAGAAAATTGAAATCATATCAAGCATCTTTTCTGACCACAACGCTATGAGATTAGAAATGAATTACAGGGAAAAAAACGTAAAAAGGACAAACACATGGAGGCTAAACAATACGTTACTAAATAACCAAGAGATCACTGAAGAAATCAAAGAGGAAATCAAAAAATACCTAGAGACAAATGACAATGAAAACACGACGACCCAAAACCTATGGGATGCAGCAAAAGCGGTTCTAAGAGGGAAGTTTATAGCTATACAAGCCTACCTAAAGAAACAAGAAAAATCTCAAGTAAACAATCTAACCTTACACCTAAAGAAACTAGAGAAGAAGAACAAACAAAACCCAAAGTTAGCAGAAGGAAAGAAATCATAAAGATCAGAGCAGAAATAAATGAAATAGAAACAAAGAAAACAATAGCAAAGATCAATAAAACTAAAAGTTGGTTCTTTGAGAAGATAAACAAAATTGATAAGCCATTAGCCAGACTCATCAAGAAAAAGAGGGAGAGGACTCAAATCAATAAAATCAGAAATGAAAAAGGAGAAGTTACAACAGACACCACAGAAATACAAAGCATCCTAAGAGACTACTACAAGCAACTTTATGCCAATAAAATGGACAACCTGGAAGAAATAGACAAATTCTTAGAAAGGTATAACCTTCCCAGACTGAATCAGGAAGAAACAGAAAATATGAACAGACCAATCACAAGTAATGAAATTGAAACTGTGATTAAAAATCTTCCAACAAACAAAAGTCCAGGACCAGATGGCTTCACAGGTGAATTCTATCAAACATTTAGAGAAGAGCTAACACCCATCCTTCTCAAACTCTTCCAAAAAATTGCAGAGGAAGGAACACTCCCAAACTCATTCTATGAGGCCACCATCACCCTGATACCAAAACCAGACAAAGACACTACAAAAAAAGAAAATTACAGACCAATATCACTGATGAATATAGATGCAAAAATCCTCAACAAAATACTAGCAAACAGAATCCAGCAACACATTAAAAGGATCATACACCACGATCAAGTGGGATTTATCCCAGGGATGCAAGGATTCTTCAATATACGCAAATCAATCAATGTGATACACCATATTAACAAATTGAAGAATAAAAACCATATGATCATCTCAATAGATGCAGAAAAAGCTTTTGACAAAATTCAACACCCATTTCTGATAAAAACTCTCCAGAAAGTGGGCATAGAGGGAACCTACCTCAACATAATAAAGGCCATATATGACAAACCCACAGCAAACATCATTCTCAATGGTGAAAAACTGAAAGCATTTCCTCTAAGATCAGGAACGAGACAAGGATGTCCACTCTCACCACTATTATTCAACATAGTTCTGGAAGTCCTAGCCACGGCAATCAGAGAAGAAAAAGAAATAAAAGGAATACAAATTGGAAAAGAAGAAGTAAAACTGTCACTGTTTGCGGATGACATGATACTATACATAGAGAATCCTAAAACTGCCACCAGAAAACTGCTAGAGCTGATTAATGAATATGGTAAAGTTGCAGGATACAAAATTAATGCACAGAAATCTCTTGCATTCCTATACACTAATGATGAAAAATCTGAAAGAGAAATTATGGAAACACTCCCATTTACCATTGCAACAAAAAGAATAAAATACCTAGGAATAAACCTACCTAGGGAGACGAAAGACCTGTATGCAGAAAACTATAAGACACTGATGAAAGAAATTAAAGATGATACCAACAGATGGAGAGATATACCATGTTCTTGGATTGGAAGAATCAACATTGTGAAAATGAGTATACTACCCAAAGCAATCTACAGATTCAATGCAATCCCTATCAAATTACCAATGGCATTTTTTACGGAGCTAGAACAAATCATCTTAAAATTTGTATGGAGACACAAAAGACCCCGAATAGCCAAAGCAGTCTTGAGGGAAAAAAATGGAGCTGGAGGAATCAGACTCCCAGACTTCAGACTATACTACAAAGCTACAGTAATCAAGACAGTATGGTACTGGCACAAAAACAGAAACATAGATCAATGGAACAAGATAGAAAGCCCAGAGATTAACCCACGCACCTATGGTCAACTAATCTATGACAAAGGAGGCAAAGATATACAATGGAGAAAAGACAGTCTCTTCAATAAGTGGTGCTGGGAAAACTGGACAGCTACATGTAAAAGAATGAAATTAGAATACTCCCTAACACCATACACAAAAATAAACTCAAAATGGATTAGAGACCTAAATATAAGACTGGACACTATAAAACTCTTAGAGGAAAACATAGGAAGAACACTCTTTGACATAAATCACAGCAAGATCTTTTTTGATCCACCTCCTAGAGTAATGGAAATAAAAACAAAAATAAACAAATGGGACCTAATGAAACTTCAAAGCTTTTGCACAGCAAAGGAAACCATAAACAAGACGAAAAGACAACCCTCAGAATGGGAGAAAATATTTGCAAATGAATCAACGGACAAAGGATTAATCTCCAAAATATATAAACAGCTCATTCAGCTCAATATCAAAGAAACAAACACCCCAATCCAAAAATGGGCAGAAGACCTAAATAGACATTTCTCCAAAGAAGACATACAGATGGCCACGAAGCACATGAAAAGATGCTCAACATCACTAATTATTAGAGAAATGCAAATCAAAACTACAATGAGGTATCACCTCACTCCTGTTAGAATGGGCATCATCAGAAAATCTACAAACAACAAATGCTGGAGAGGGTGTGGAGAAAAGGGAACCCTCTTGCACTGTTGGTGGGAATGTAAATTGATACAGCCACTATGGAGAACAGTATGGAGGTTCCTTAAAAAACTAAAAATAGAATTACCATATGACCCAGCAATCCCACTACTGGGCATATACCCAGAGAAAACCGTAATTCAAAAGACACATGCACCCGAATGTTCATTGCAGCACTATTTACAATAGCCAGGTCATGGAAGCAACCTAAATGCCCATCAACAGACGAATGGATAAAGAAGTTGTGGTACATATATACAATGGAATATTACTCAGCCATAAAAAGGAACGAAATTGAGTCATTTGTTGAGACATGGATGGATCTAGAGACTGTCATACAGAGTGAAGTAAGTCAGAAAGAGAAAAACAAATATCGTATATTAATGCATGTATGCGGAACCTAGAAAAATGGTACAGATGAGCCAGTTTGCAGGGCAGAAGTTGAGACACAAATGTAGAGAATGGTCATATGGACACCAAGGGGGGAAAACTGCGGTGAGGTGGGGATGGTGGTGTGCTGGATTGGGCAATTGGGATTGACATGTATACACTGATGTGTATGAAACTGATGCCTAATAAGAACCTGCAGTATAAAAAAACAAACAAAACAACTAATACTAAACTTTCATTGGGTTATTTGTATGGAAATATGTTAATATAAATGTTTCAGACATTACATGAAATTTCTAAAAATCTTATATTTGTATTTGTATGGAAATATGTATGGAAATATGTTAATATAAATGTTTCAGACATTACATGAAATTTCTAAAAATCTTATATTTGTATTTGTATGGAAATATGTATGGAAATATGTTAATATAAATGTTTCAGACATTACATGAAATTTCTAAAAATCTTATATGTTCTGGTATAATGTTATAAGTAATAATCCTAGTTATTACTTTAAAATGTATATCTCAGAAATAACTAATTTTCTTGTCAACTGCATTATTATGAACTTTCATCAAATCTTTAACCGTGGTCATTTTTAAGTCTTTTGTCATTTACAGACAGTTCTGGGTGTACTCTGATGATTTTGCAAATATGTTCCTATAAAAGGGTTTCATCTTCAAGAAATTCATGGAAAAGACTCTGACAAGTACAGGTTTCTGGTAACTGACTGTACTGCTGAACTGAATGAATAAGCATTTTCAGAACTCTAATGAAAAACTGATGAACTCATAAAAGTGCTAACAAAAGATCAAGATGAAAAAAAAATTAATTACATGGGACTGAGTGAACTGATGAGGATGAGTATAATTTTTGTGACTTTCTGTCTGAATTTAAAAAAAAAAAAAAAAAAAATCCCACAAGGACTCAGAGGCAAAGAATATACAAATCAATTTTCACTGCAAAGTAAAGGAGCTGTTACAGTGGAGGATTACTGGACTGAATGTCAATATTATGACATAGTATGAGTGTGTTTCATGTTTGGTAATTGCAATCATTGTTGCTTTTGTTGTGGTCATCCATGTACAATGCTTGGTGTCAGTCTATTTATCTCTTGTAAAAATAAAATACAGTGTGTGTGTGTGTGAATAAAAAAAAAAAAAAAAAAAAAAAAAAAAAAAAATTAAGAGGTTACAGAATTATCGTTTCTCTGGGAGATCCATGATGAACACCACCAAGATAGAGGCTCTGAGAAGTCCTATAATAAACTTCTTTAACTGTTAAAAAAATAAAATAAAAATAAAACAATGGCCCATGTCTGTGGGTCTATTTCTGTTTTGTTAAAAAAAAAATTAAGAGATTTAAAGAAAATAAAAAAGAAATGATGGTAGCTTGAACTAGAGTGGCAGAAGTGGATAGATAAGGGGTATAATTGGAGCTAGAACCCAGAGGATTTATGGATAGATTGGACGAGCAAGGAGGAAGAAAGGTGAGGAGGAAAACGAACTCAAGAATGACTTCTAGGTTTTTGACTTGATCTAGCGGCAGTACCATTCACAGAGCTGAGGAAGCTTGGGGCTTGAGATTATGGTGAAGAATGGGATGGAGTAGAAATTTAGAATTCTGATTTGGATATATTAGGTTTGAGATGCCTAGTAGAATACAACTAAGTGCAGGTGTAAAGTTGACAGTTGAACGTTATGTCTGAAGGTGAAAGGGAAGGCAGTGCTGGAGAGATGAATCTGGGGGTCATTAGTATATAAAAGCCCTAAGCAGAGAGTGCAATTAGAGAAGTTGGCCATTATACTTGGCTCAAAAGTTTGCAATATATCATCCAAGAAAGTAGCATAGCTTTAAACATAAGATAATTAAATGATTTTTCTTTTTGTGAACAAGAGAAAGTTAAAGTGAGAAGAAAACAAAGTTTTTATGAAGCTCCTGAAAAATGCTCCAGGCTCCCCACTGGAGAGTTGTTATGTATAAATGCTTATGGTCTTTGAGGTCTCTTCCATCTCTTTTATATTTATCAGTACTGCCTTGTAATGAGAACTAACTTTATTATATAGACGTTAGCTTTCCAACTCATATGGAAGATGTCCCAAGGTAGAGAACATATGATAATTATTTGTATCACCCACTATAATTATTGCAATGCCCTGCACATAAAAGGCACCCAACAAATGTGTCGATTAATGGACTCACATCTTAAAGAGACCAGTAAGATCGTTCAATAAAGGAAAATGGCAGGATAAAATGTGTCATTGACTCATAGGTGCAATTATTGACCATCCTTTGGAGGAGTAGGGTCCTCCTTTTTTGCCTAAATTGCCTAGAAAAAAAAAGAAAATAGTCTAAATTATTCAAATGAGATAGCAGATTCAAAGGGTCAGTGCCCTTCTTCACTGTGAACTGCATACATCTGGCACAATAGGAGCTTGAAAGGTTACTCATTAGTCAAGTTTTTTTTTTAATTAATCAATTTATTTATTTTTGGCTGTGTTGGGTCTTCGTTTCTGTGCGAGGGCCTTCTCCAGTTGCGGCAAGCGGGGGCCACTCTTCATCGCGGTGCGCGGGCCTCTCACTATCGCGGCCTCTCTTGTCGCGGAGCACAGGCTCCAGACGCGCAGGCTCAGTAGTTGTGGCTCACGGGCCTAGTTGCTCCGCGGCATGTGGGATCTTCCCAGACCGGGGCTCGAACCCGTGTCCCCTGCATCGGCAGGCAGATTCTCAACCACTGCGCCACCAGGGAAGCCCATTAGTCAAGTTTTGATTTAATTTTAAAAATCTCTGGTTATTGGAAAGTGATGGGCAGGAAAGCCTCTATGGATCAACACACTCTGCTACTTCACGGCAAGTCAAATTCAAAACAGGTCAACGACAGCACTCATCCCTCACGCTCATTCACTCAACAAACATTCACCATGGGCCAGGTGCACATCAGTGAGACTTACCCTCAGTTCTCAAGTAACTCCTAGTTATGTTCACAGTCTAGTCGCCTCGTGTGCAATGAGAAGAAGCAGAGACATTTTCAGGATCCCAATGCCTGTGGAGGGTACATAGGGCAAATGGAAGATTTCCTCCCAACCAGAATGTATTAAGTTGGGCTCTTTTAAATATTACATGATATAAAATCAATTTCTAGGTAAATAATGTGTTACTAGATGACTGGAAGATTCTTCTAGTCTAAAGATCAGGGTGGTGACCGGATGTCAAAAGCACCTGCTTTACCAATGGCATTGAAACATCTAGAGAAGGAAGCAGCCTTTCAGAAGGAGAGTGGTCAGACTGGAAGTTGGAGAATGGGGAGTCAGAAGTAGAGGAGCTGGCAATGGGTGGCCAGTGCTGCCATGGGCTAGAAGACCAGGTTCCCAGGCTATCAGCCCATCGGGTCTCTGTTTGTGGAGGTGGATGCCTCAAGTTAGCAAGTCCTTTCAAACTTGACTCACACAGCTAATCTCCCATGTCCTGGTTCCATATGTATTAGTGTCTTTCTCATTACAATTTGGATTCTCATTTAGATTTCTCTTTGCTTGTGAGAAAACCAACCTGTCTGGTCTTCTCACGATTATATTTTATATTTTAATTAAGTAAATCGGCATTCTGGTTTACATAGGCTCATGTGAGCTGGGTTCATGAAGTCTCTTCACAAGAAACAGATCATCAAATTTCAGAGCCTGCAAATCTGAGGGCTCTACTTTCAGTTCATCAAGGGAAGTGCCAGACTGGGAGGCTATTTGGCAAGCAGCCAGCCAACCTCCCCATGGGACACCCTAACTATATGGCATCATTGCACTTTCAAGCCCCAACAGAGCTCCCTGGAAGTTATGTGTGAATCTTACCATGCCCATTAGTAATATTTCTTCACCTTGAACTCTTTATTCCTCAACAGGTTATTAGAGCTGTTGGGTTTTTGTTTTGTTTTGTTTGGTTTGGTCAGGTATGAATGAAGGAAAGTGGTCATAATTTTTGATTCACCTTGAGTTTTATTTCCTATGAATCAAGGAAGCATTTCATGCCTGACACACAGATCCTTAGGCCCAGGGTCCCGATTGCTACACTTCCGCCTTTAAACTATTGAGAATCATCACTTTCACTCTCAGAACCTGGGAACAAATAGCGAAACTTGGTGACATTCTCCCATGCACATGGTTAAAAACAGGAGTAGGATATCTCTGTACTATAGCTGAGAGGTCATGTAAACATGCTACAGCAGAAACAAACCAGCCTATACCTTTGGATTTGAGAGTGAGTTCTTCTAATGAGACCTGTCAGATACTTGTTAACTGCAAAATAAATGCCTTTCGGCTGCTTTTTTTGCTCCTGATTAAAAAGAAAGCAAAACTGTAACACAATTCTTAAACAAAATTTAAATAGTATCATCATGGCTAATGCTTTTTTCACAATTCAGTTCATCACTGCAGGCAAATCAGTTTCTCATTCATAAAATCTCTGATTGTCAAAACAATGCACATGATCGTTTATCATAATGTAATATATCTTAGAAAGCAATCATAACATAAGGACTTTCTCTTATGTAAAGGAAAGCCTATTTTGATATATTTTAAAGGCAATCCCTAATTGGCTATTCACTAATCTGTTGCTATGAGCAACAAAATATTTTGTTTTGGAAACTTTCAGGATTTTAGTGGCCGTGTAGTGTGTCTCTGAATATCTGAGCTTTTAATTCCTTTTTTTCTTTTAGCCTTGGTACCTGTGATACTTCAGATAGGAAAATTAACTTTTTTATCTAAACATACTCCTTTTAGAATTTTTTTTTAAATAATTTATAACATACACGAATCACACAAAAGTATGTAGATTATTACTTGGCATATTAGTTAGAATGCCTAGTTGAAACCAATACTGGTTGACTTAACCATAAGAGAATTTTTGACAATGTATTAGTTTCCAAGGACTGCTATAACAAAATACCACAAACTCGGTGGCTTAAAACCACAGAAATATATTATCTCACAGTTCTGAAAGCTAGAAGTCCAAACTCAAGGTGTTGGCAGGACCATGCTCCCTCTGAAGGCTCTAGGGAAGAATCCTTCCTTGCCTCTTCCAGCTTCTGGTGGTTCCCGGCAATACATGGCATTCTTTGGATTGTGGATGGATCACTCCAATTCCTGCCTCCCCTGTTACACAGCCTTCTTACTGTGTGTCTGTGTGTCTCTTCTCTTCTTATAACAATGCCAGTAATTGGACTAGGGTCCGCTCTAATTCGGTATGTCTTTATCTCAACTTGCTTATGTCTACAAAGACTCAACTTCCAAATAAGGTCACATTCACAGGTACTGAGGCTAGGGACAAGGCTAAAAATATAAGTCCAGAGGGCTCAGGTACAGGAACATGTTGGTTGGCACATGCTGCTGAGATGGATGTTGTCTGTGTGAGTCTTCCACTCGTGCATCATATTGTTTACACAACTCCTCCAAGAGTTGCAGGACTGGACATCTGGCCCAACAGTCACACATGCCCAACACTTGACAGCACTGGAGCAGGAAAAGGGAGGCTCTGTCCCCTTCAGCTTCTATAGTGAGAGAAGACACCAGGGTTAGCCCCCCCAACAGGGAAGAGGCCATTCCCCAAAAGGAGCCAGATGCCACTAGAAAGGCAGAATGGAGTCTCGGCTGCCAAAAATGAAGGAGCTCTATGTTCCCACTTTCATGGCTGCTTGCAAATCAGGTGTGACCAAAGAGTTGATTCTGCAAATTCACCACAGCTTGTCTGCATAACATCAGGATACACAAGTAATCAGATACACAATCCAAAACACTTATCTAAAACCTTTGGGCCCAAATATATTTCAGAATCCAGAATTTTTCAGATTTTAGAAAGATAATATAGCGTGTATACCACATATTATGTAACATCCCAGCAGGTCATGCAACAGCATTCCATAATCAAATGCATAAATATTTCTGCAGTGAATTGTTTGAATATTCACACTAAATGGTAGAAAAGACCAAAACTAGCCTCATGTGAGTTTAGGTCAGATTTAGGCACTAGATAAGGTTTGGTCAGATCAGGTTTTGCTATCAAATGTTACTTTTGAAAATTGGAGGTTTTCGGAGCATTTTGGATTTCAGAACTACAGATAAGAAATAGTGGACTAGGGCTTCCCTGGTGGCGCAGTGGTTGAGAATCTGCCTGCTAATGCAGGGGACACGGGTTCGAGCCCTGGTCTGGGAAGATCCCACATGCCGCAGAGCAACTAAGCCCGTGAGCCACAACTACTGAGCCTGCGCGTCTGGAGCCTGTGCCCCGCAACGGGAGGGGTCGCGGTAGTGAGAGGCCCGCGCACCGCAATGAAGAGTGGCCCCCGCACCACGATGAAGAGTGGCCCCCGCTTGCCGCAACTAGAGAAAGCCCTCGCACGAAACGAAGACCCAACACAGCTAAAAATAAATAAATAGAGTAGCTATTAATTAAAAAAAAAAAAAAAGAAATCGTGGACTATACTTTTCCCTGACATTTACAAAATCATGAAATCTAAGTAAATCTAAATTAGGCCAAACATAAAACATCCTGGGTATATCTACTATAATCTATAGCCTACGTATAGACTCTCAGTCTATAATCTATAATCTGCTCTATAAACTTTCCATCTATAATAGCCTATAATCTACAACTATGCATCATCTCAGCATACAACCAGCATATAAAGTCTTCAGTTGTTGTCATGTGGCCTTGGGCTCATGACGTTACCAAAGGAGGAAAACTAAATCATCAACTAAATTCCTATCTACCATGTTAAAATTTAGAGGCCTACGGTTATTTCCTTATTGGTCTGTGAATTACTGTCATTGTCATTTTTTTCTCAAACTGTGAACAAAACAGTTATCTCTTTAAGTGATCTTCATCTGCATAGGTAAGAATCCAATTTTACTCTATGAACATGATTGTTACATGGAGGAAGGGAGAGAAATTATTAATGCTCAGTATCAAAATGGTTTGATTTTTCTTGGTTCTTCTTTGTTTTCAATAGTCCATATATTGTTCTGCTCAGAGCAGAATTTACAAATTTGAATTTGAATTTACAAATCTCAGTAAATTGAGCTGTAGAGTCAATGCAACCTTAAGCAAAATCGCAGCATTTTTTTTAAAGAAACTGATGTGTTGATTCTGAAATTTATATAGAAATGCAAAGAACCTAGAATAGTCAAGACAGTATGGAAAGTGAAAGACAAAATCTATGGACTGTTCTACCTGATTTCAAGACTTAATATAGAGTTCCAGAAATCAAGACAGTGTGCTAAATAGATCATACAGATCAATGAAATAGACTAGAGAGTTCAGAAATAGACTTACACATATATGTCAATTGATTTTTCACAAAGATGGTGAGGTAATTCAATGAGAAAACATAGATATTTTTAAAAATGGTGCTGGAACAAGTATGTTCTTATAAGAAGGAAATGAATCCAGACCCCTACCTCACACCATATGTGAAAAATTAACTCAAAATGGATCAGAGACCTAAACATAAAAGGCAAATTTATAAAATTACTTTTAAAAATAGGAGAAAAAAAGTTTCTGACTTCAGCAAAGATTTCTTAGACAGAACACAAAAAGTATGTCGTAAGAGAAATGATAAATTGGACATCATCAAAATTAAATACCTCTGTTCTTTGAAAGAAACCACTAAGAAAATGAAAAGGCAAGCCACAGACTGGGAGAAAATATCTGCAAAACATATATCTGATAGAGGCTTGTATCCAGGTTACATAAAAAACTCTTACAATTCAATAAGAAGAAGACAAGTGATCTAATTTTAAAAACTAAGCAAAAGATTTGAACAGACACTTCACAAAAAAAGATATACAAATAGCCAATAAGCACAAGGAAAGATATTCAACATTATTAATCCTGAGGAAAAAGCAAATTAAAATTATAAAATATACACATGCATTAGAGCAGCCAAAATTTTAAAGACACAGTATCAAGATTTGGTGAGAACCACTTTAGCACAGCTTAGCAATTTTTTTTAAATGTTAAACATACACTTCCCAAAGACCCAGCAATTCTACTCTTGAGTATTTATCCAAGAGAAATGAAAACATATGTCAACACAAAGACTGTAGATGAATATTTATAGGAACTTTATTCATAACAGCCAAAAGCTGGGGACAACCCAAATGTCCATCAACAGGTGAGTGGATATAAATTGCTGTATTTCTATGCAATGGAATGTTATTTAGTAATAAAAAGTGTACTATTGATACATGCAGCATCATGAATGAATCTTAAAAAGGTAATGCTTAGAGAAGGAAGCCAGATGCAAGAGTATGAATCCATTTGTATGAAACTCTAGAAAAGATTAATCATTGGGAGCAGGAGTAGATCGATAGTTTCCTGGGGCCTATGGGGGCAGGAAGATCAATTGGGAAATGGCACAAGGAAACCTTTGGGATGATGAAAATGTGCTCTATTTTGATTGTGCTGATAATTAGATGGAATGTCCATTGGTCAGAATTCATTGAACTTTATACTTAAAGTGGATTCATTTTTATTGTATACAAATGACACCTCCTTAGAGTTGTTTTTTTTTTAACTACATTAACTCTGGTCACTGATGCCGTATATGGTCCAGTACAAGGCAAGAAGGGGACTCTCCTTAATAATGCTCTGATAACTCCATTTCTTATGTCAGTGTGCTTCTGGTCAATAGTGACATCCACACTTGAAGTATTTACTTGAAATCTTTGATGGAAATATCATTTAGAAACTTTATGGAAGTTAACATTAATTGAAGTGAGTTATGTATCATTATCAAAATGAAAAGAAGTGTGTAGAAATTATGCTCACATTTAAAATGTACTTAGAGGGCATATTAGTTTCGTAAGGCTGTTGTAACACAGGATCACGAACTATATGACTTAAAACAACAGAAATGTATTGTCTCACAGTTCTGGAGACTAGAAGTCTGAAATCAAGGTGTTGGCAGGGCCATGCTCCCTCTGAAACCTGTAGGGGAATTCTTCCTTGCCTATTCCTAGTTTTCTGGCAATCTTTGGTGTTTCTTGACTTACAGGCACCTAACTCTAATCTCTGCCTTTGTCATTACATGGTGTTCTCCCTGTGTGTCTCTCTGTCTTCACACAACCATCTTCTTATAAGGACACAAGTTGTATTGGATTAGGGCCAAACCTACTCCCTTATGACCTCATTGTAACTTAATTAATTACATCTGCAGTGACCATATTTCCAAATAAGATCACATTCTGAGGTACTGAGGGTTAAGACTTCAACATATCTTTTGGGGGGAACAAAATTCAGTCCATTATAGAGGCTAAAATATTGAATTCACCCCATATTTCCAACAGGTCAAAAGAATCCAGTACTATCTCTTGCTGACCAGAGATGGGGGATTTTATTAACTCATTCCTTCATTTATTCAGTCATTCATCCATCCATCCATTGAATAAACATTCATAGAATACCTGCAATGTGACAAGGCTTATCTGGGGATACAAAGAACACTAAAAGAACCCTACTGTTAATGAACTCAGATCTCATAAAGGGAAGAGACAAGTTAACAAATACTTAAAATATTCTGTGGAATGTGCTGCCATAGAGATTTATTCAAAGGTGGCAGGGAGAAGAGAGTGACTACTTATGACTGGGTGTTTCTGGAAAATAGTGGCACTGAACCTTTCTTTAGAAGGATGGGGGCAAGGATTAGGGTACAAAGACTGATATTTTCCAAGCAAGGGAATAGCACATCCAAAGACATGAAAGTATAAATATATATATATATATATATATATATATATATAGCACATTCAGGACATTATTAGCGGTTCAGGGTTATTGGATTATTGGTTGCACAGGGTTATTAGGGAGAGCAGAGGAAGAGCCTAGAAGGAAATCTGGGGCCAGACAATGAACGGCCTTGTGCATCATGGCAGAAATTTATATTAGCCTGTGGGATATACAAAGCCAATTAAAAGTTTTTAAGCAAAGAAGTAATAATACTTGCATTTGTAAACAGGAAATTAATAATCATATTACTAGGTATGGAACTTATTAAAATAAGAGTCTAAAAAGGGAGACCAATCAGGTGGCTTACCTGGGATTAAGGGAAAGGCAGTAGAACAAGAAAACAAGAAGTGGTTTCCAGAGATATTTAAAAGAGAGAATGAACAGAAGTAGTGGCTGAGGAAAAGGGAAAATTCAAAATTACAGCATTAAGTGTAGAAGACGATAGTGGGAAGAAAATGACAGTTTAAAATGTAGCTTATTTATTTATTCTCCTTCTTTTGTGTAAATGGATTTGGGAGTGCCTTGCAGGGGTGGAAACATTACAACAGGTTAAAAAAAGAAATGAGGAAATAGAGGTCAAGACAAGTAAGTTGAAGGCAAGATTAAAATTGGCACTCAAAATGCATGTTATATGATTTATATAACTACTCAATATGAAACAGATTTGGCTTGATTTCAGTTTCTTTTGGCATACCGCACGGCTTGCAGGATCTTAGTTCCCTGACCAGAGATGGAACCTGGGCCCTCAGCAGTGAAAACACAGGGTCCTAACCACTGGATGCCAGGGATTTCCCAATTTCAGTTTCTTAATGGCCAGAGCAAAGAGAGAAGTAGTCTCAGGGCAAGATCCACAGTGTCCAATAGATGAAAATAGGAAAATTGTGAGAAGAACCCAGCTTTTCCTGGCACTGAGAATGGAAAGCTCCTGTAGAAAAGGGTCAGTGTTTAGTACACATCGAAATGGAAGAACTATTGGGACAAGTGGACAGATGAAAATATGCATCTAGCATTCAAGAGAGAGGTTGGGCTGGGCAATCCAGACTTGGGAATTATTGCCTTTTATTGAATATGTCCCTCAAAATTTTTCATTGTTACCTCATACACCACCACAAGAATTTTATTAGCAGTAGAAAGCACATGTTCTTCTGTTAAAAGTGAGAATATTGAAGATTATAGGTAAAAGACTGCATTGAAAAAATTGTCCCTAAGGTCTAGTTTTCAAAAGGAACTTCAGATGCATCTACAACCTCAGTTCACATGGTAGAATTCTATGTGAGGATCAGAGTGGTACCACCTAAAATTCCACTACTTCACTTAAAATTGTCCTAGTCCCACCCACCACCAACAGCAAAGGTTGTTCTAGTCCCTATCATGTGGAACCATAGCTGAGGATTGTTTTGTCGGCATTTCCTTTCATGTTGTACACGTGTGTCAAGTTAGATCAGTCCTGAGCTAATGATTCCAGAATAAAAGAGGCAATATTCAGCCATGACCAAAACTTATTTTTTAAGATAACTAATGTTCACCATATGCCTACTTATGCTTCCTTGAAAAGTAAGATAAACTTTCAGATTTTTCTCCATTGCTGACTTAGAGAAAGAACGTGTATGTAAGTGATTTAAAATCTTGACTAACTCCACTCCCCTGTTTTGATTTACAATTTCAGCCTCACACACAAAATCAAAGTATGGACTTGGAGAATCCATATGCGTTTTAAGAGATATTTAAGGGAATTCATTACTGCTGTTTAACTTTTTAAGCACATCCCGATGGCATCTGCCTAGAATTCCCCAGAAACCACTGGATTCAAATCTTTATCAATTTCATCTATAATATCTCTGAAACCATCTGGTTCTTAACAGTTCAGGGGATACAGTCAAGCAAAATCTTTCTAGTAGCTCTATACTTTTTGATTATCTCAAATGTTTTTCTCTCTACCAAATAGAACATGTCAAAACTTTCACATTATTCTATAGTCATTCTTGACTCTATGATAATAACGCGTTGATATATGTCTGCCCGTATTTATAGACTGGGTTTGCACTTACAATTAAAATACCTAAAAATAATATCCATTTAACAGTTTGTCTTTATGCTGTAACTACCCATTTTTAATATTTCCATCTTGAAAAGAATAGAAATTCAGCTCTTCTACCACCAAGTGATGAATTTCAAAGTCAACAAAATGACAAGGGAAATATTGGGGCTCGTTGACATCTGCACTTGCCATACCCTTTCTTTGTAAAGCAAAAATATGATATTAATAAACAGTTTATGCAGGCACAGTATGGAAAAATGAATGTCAAAGTATAGCAGTGTGAATGCTGTATTTGACTTTCAGGTTTAGTAGATTTTTATCTTGAATCATAGCTTAAAAGATTAACCAGCTATTCAATTCATAAGCTTGAACACACACCTCACAGTAGAAAACAAATTGGCATTTGGAGTTCCTGGATAAAGTGCTATTCAAAGTGACTCCTTAGTCATTAAAACATAGAGTTAGTTTTGTGAATGGCATCAGTGAAAATCTTTCTCATGTAAAGAAAGCAGTAGGAATAAACTTTAAGTCAAAGGCAAGTTCTTCTGGTCCCTCATCCACAATGTTTATCCCAGTGGGATATGATACAGTCTGTGCAATTGCTATGTTCCACAATAATTATAAAGAGCAATAACATGTGGTATGAATAGAACATGTAACAAAGAACAGCAGTAGATGGTAAAATAAACCACTGGTTATGTCAAAACTAATAACTTATTTACTCATGCAGAGTCAATGAGTTAAGAGGTCAGTTGAGCCCTGTTGTTTAAGCCTTACTAATAGTACACGTGGCTTTTCTGGTTCATCATTTTCAACAGTTCCTTCAGAACCATTTTAAGGATTATGTGAAATTGACTGGATTTCATTAATGGCTCATGTAAGACATGTGCTCATATCTTTGAAAGTGAGGTCCAAGATATTTAATGTAAGCATTTGCCTTTTTGCAGCTTCTGGGAAGAGGTGGCGAGTTCTAAGACCTCTTGTCATAAATACAGCATTCACTATCATAGAAAACAGTATCTGTCTTTTTTAGGAATGAAAGTAATTGTACAGTGTGACACTCGAAGCATCTTTAAAATGTTATGTATCATGGTGTACTTAAAAAAAACAGTGCACTTCTCGTTGATCTTCCCATTTTACTTTGATTTAAAATGCAGATCTTTTCTTCCTATTGAAATCTCGCATTTTTATTTGTAAATGTATAGGGGGAAATCCATTGCAGACATATGCAGTCTCATGAATTATGTTTGGTAGTTGAAACAGTGTGCACTTATGTCATGGATTGAACATCCTCCTTTATTAGAATGCTATTTATTGCCACCAGCTGCACTGCTTAGCTAAGAAAGTTCTTGACACCAGCGATTGCTTTTCAGCACCACTGCTTCCGGCTGCTAACAGGGGATTCTATTTCCAAATGAAGGCACCCCTCTCAAGCTCTTCCTTCTGCTACACAGATACCTCCTGTCATCGTGATGCTGGAGAATCGATGGGGGATGGGCCTGCACCCACTCATGCTCTATGATCTCCCAGGCTGTAAATCTCCCATGGCTTTGAGATTTTTCGCCTAATAGCACTGGCCTGAGAGCTGTCAAATGCATTCGGGAATCTACCCAACAGTAATGGATTTTTCAAAATTAAGATGTGAATTCAGCTTGTGATCAAAGGGTGTTTCAGAGTCACTGGCGTGTGTTTCAGAAGAGAAGCATGGTGCATATCACAGTAGACAATGGTCTCTATTTTATTACATTTTACAGCAGGGAAAACTAGACAAAGGTAATTACTCTTCTTCTGTTAAAGACTGTTATTACACTTGCATGAACAGTTAACCCTGCTGTTATTTTCTCTGCTGCCTGTGCCAATGGCATCCAGACTATCCAAGCAGGAAAGGTATGGAAAGGGAGGTTTCAGCTCATTTCCAACGTCACAGTAAGTCCACTCTGAAAGGTAATCTTCCAGACCACAACTGTGTATGCCAACATGCCAGCACATTCCATTATTTATTGACAGGATCCGTGTCCATGTCTTCTGCATGCCAGTTTGAACACTGGCTCCTTTTGTAATGCCTCCACACATAATTGGGCTCCCAGAGCCCACAGAGCTCACAGCAGCAGACAGTGACAGGGGGAGACCTCCCTCTGTTAACATGGAAACGGAATTTCCTCGCTCTCCTCTAGAAGGGAAATCCCCTCTAGGTCAAGGTGAAGGCTTTCCGCAGTGTAGGGAGGGCGAGCTCACGCAGAAGATACCTTAACCTGTGATCTTGGAGAGTTCTCCTGAAGTGGTGTCAGGCCCTCAAGCCTTCATAAGCAGCGAATTTCTCCCCTTGACTAAACAAGAGGACAAGCAGAAAATTGATTTCTAGACATTACCTTTGAGATACAGGCTGAAAATTAGAACTTCGGGGCACTCTTTGCCCCTACCAAGAGCTCAGGCAAAGACAGGCTCTGAGAGTTCTTCATTTCAGGCTTGGAAATGCAGCTGTTCAACCTGAGGTCCCCTTTTGAGATAAAGTCATTGCTCCCCTCCTTGGATTTTGCTTCTAATTCAACAGGGGATTGGGTTAAAACAATACAGTTCTGTGGCCATTATTTACAATAACTTTCACCTGAGGTTCACCAACCACTCACCAGGCAAATATTATTATCTGCTTCATGACAGGGCAGAAACCAGAGCACAAAATTGTCACCTCGGCTTTTCCTGGTGCCATTCACTGGCTCAGAGGTGCTGACAAGGATGTCTGACACTCAACTTGGTTTCTTTATTTGTTGTTTGTTCTGTTTCCTCTTGGGCCAATCTCCAATATCAGACTGAGTAGAAAGAACAGAAAGGATAACATGGATTCAAAGCATCACATGGAAGAGTGAAAATGCTGGACCAAAAAAAGATAGGGTGTTGGTGAGTGTCTGTGTGTATTTCCATATGAACAATTTGGGCCTGGGAGGAGCGACCTTCCAGTCTCCAGAGACTCTGAACCTCCTGCATGCTGACCATCGAGAAAAGAGACAGAAGAGATGGGATTTTGGTAGAATCACTTAATTTTTTTCTAAAAAGTACATAATTAAAAACAAAAGGCACGCATCTTAGGTCATTTGGTAAAATGTCCCAAGTATATGTGCTCTTTAATGAGGCTGAAAGTGGACAATTTTCTCTAAACAATTAAAGAATGAAGATCAAATTTAAAAAAAAAGTTACCAGAAAAAGACAAATGACACTGACACTAGAAATAGAACCTCAGAACGTAAGTTGAGTACATGGCTTGAGGAAGTCAGAAGAAATGTGGTTGCCGTCTTCTTTCAAGATAATCTTTTATCTGAAATGTCATGAAGCTGCATCTGACCCATTCATTTAATATTCATTGGTGATGTTAGAAACATACATTTTGGGCAGAAAAATATGGAAATAAAAACGTTCAAAAAAAGAGAAGCTTGAGCCTGTTGCCCTCTGTCTGCGGCAGTAATTTGAATCCACTCTGTAATATCCATTCAACAGCTATTTATTGTATGCCGACAAAGGGCCAGGTACTATATTCTAAGTGCTATAGACCTTTAAATTCTGAATTCCTAGGATATTATCTTCAACTCTAAGTGTTATATACAACAAATTTTGTGGAGTCTATCGAACCAATTATAGGAAAGTCTACCCTTACTCACTTTGTGTTGCAAGATGACTTTTGGGAGGGTCTACAATGTGTATAACTTCTTCTACACTTCTTCAAGCTATTATAGCCTTCTCTATTATTCATATAAAATTTTCTCACTTTAAAATTTCCAAATGAGTTTGATTTAGCTATTATAGAAATTAAATAATTTGAAATTGCCTAATAGTTGTTAGTTCTCCGATCTTTATCAAAGAAAGGATAGTTATTAAATTAACAACTAAATCAAATTTTCACTTCAGGAAAAGCAATACTTGTGAATAAATCAATCGATACTCCAATGTCCTGTCAGAAATTCTCCATCTGTGGGGACTTCCCCGGTGGTCCAGTGGTAGAGAATCCGTCTTCCACTGCAGGGGACGCAGGTTCGATCCCTGGTCAGGGAACTAAGATCCCACATGTCGTGGGGCAACTAAGCCCACACACCACAACTACTGAGCCCGCGCCTCAACTAGAGAGCCTGCGTGCCACAAACTACAGAGCCCACATGCTCCGGAGCCCGCATGCCACAACTAGAGAGAAGCCCATGTGCCGCAATGAAGATCCCGTGTGCCGCAACTAAGACCCGACACAGCCAAAAAAATTAAAATAAAATAAATAATAAATAAAATAAATAATAATAATAATTTAAACATGCTCCATTTGTTAGATCAGACCAGCAGAATAAACCTCACTAGATGGCACTAATAGTTATCATTCATCCCAAATGAACCCAGTAGAATTAAGTGACTAGACAAGATTTTATCTTAGTTGCAAGAGAGTAAAATTAACAATTTCAGCAATTACACTGAATGAAATGATACAGCACAATCAAAGTCAACTTAATGCACATGGAGTCCAGAGCCAGGCTGTCTAAGTGACAGTTCTGGTTTTGCCACTCATTAACCGTGTGACCTGGGGCAAGTTGCAGGCTTTATCAATGCCTCATCTGTGAAGTGAGTATAATATTAATAGTTTACCTACCACTTAGAATTGTCCTGAAGAATAAATTGGTTTATATGTGCTAAGCACCCAATAAATAAATGGTAGCTATATTTATTATAATGTCAAAACCCATTATTTTAAATGAATACACATAGAAGAGTTTGCAGCCATCTTTTGCGTGCTAGGGGCATAAAATATAACTTACACCTCTACACCATTACTTCATACAGTAACTTGGCTTTTCTGGGTAGATTAATCTCTTTTCTCTAAATGTTAGCCTCTTGTTTCATTTCACTGCTCACTAAGACCAAATACCTGCTTTCTCCCCGACTTAAAGAGCTCCTAAAATCCCTCTGCCCCTACAGAACATTGCCTGACTTATAGGAGTAAGATGATAAATCTCTTTCCCCTTCAGTTTCAACAAGCTACTTACACAACACAAACACACAGCACACCAAAGCTTGTAGGTCAATGTTTACATTACATCCTAGCGAATGATTTTTTCCAGTGTGCACAGTTTAAAATGTAGGCTTCTTGCCAGGGCAGGAGTTTCGTCTGCTTAATTTGTTTCCTAGGCTCATACTTGACCATAGTTGGGGGTGGCAGTAGTGCTTCTGGAATATTTTGTGCTGCCTATCACCCAAAAAGTGAGGGCTGGGGAGAAGAAGACCAGAGAGGTGTTTCATCCTTCATATCTCAAGAAGTGAGTTTGACAACAACCATCAGGCAGACCCCGGAAGAAAGAGGACAGCCAGGTGAGGATGTCTCAATCGCCAGGCCGCAGCACCTTTAAAGGAGCCACCAGAGCTTCCCTGGTGGCGCAGTGGTTGAGAATCTGCCTGCCAATGCAGGGGACACGGGTTCGAGCCCTGGTCTGGGAAGATCCCACATGCCGCGGAGCAACTAAGCCCGTGAGCCACAACTACTGAGCCTGCGCGTCTGGAGCCTGTGCTCTGCACAACGAGAGAGGCCGCGACAGTGAGAGGCCCGCGCACCGCGATGAAGAGTGGCCCCCGCTCGCCGCAACTAGAGAAAGCCCTCGCACAGAAACGAAGACCCAGCACAGCCATAAATAAACAAATAAATAAATAAAGGAGCCACCATCTGGGTTAAAGGACATCAAGTGTCACAAAGCGGAAGAGAGGTTGTGGCAGATACACCTCACAATTATATGTGAAAAAAGCCTTCACTCGATCCCAACCCTAAATTATATAAATTCTGGCACCCAAGCTGAGCACTCTGCCTTACCATACTCCAGGACGGTTTTGAGTCTTTCCATCAGAACTGAATAACCTGTATTGGTGTCTGATGTAGAAAGTTAAAATGACTATTTTATTTTTTATTTTTATTTTCTTGGCCTCACCACTCGGCTTTGTGGGATCCTAGTTCCCCGAGCTGGGATTGAACCCAGGCCCCCTGCAGTGGAAGCATGGGGTCCTAACCACTGGACTGCCAGGGAATTCCCAAGAAGGACTGTTTTTTAAGTTTTATTTTTATTGAAGTATAGTTGATTTACAATGTTGTGTTAATCTCTGCTGTACAGCGAAGTGACTCAGTTATACACGTATATACATTCTTTTTTATATTCTTTTCCATTATGGTTTATCCCAGGATATTGAATATAGTTCCCTGTGCTATACAGTAGGACCTTGTTGCTTATTCATTCTGTATGTAATAGTTTGCATCTGCTAACCCCAAACTCCCAGTCCATCCCTCCCTCACCTCCCCTCCCCTTTGGTAACCACAAGTCTGATCTCTATGTCTGTGAGTCTCTTTCTGTTTCATAGATAGGTTCATTTGTGCCATATTTTAGATTTCACATATAAGTGATATCATATGGTATTTGTCTTTCTCTTTCTGACTTACTTCACTTAGTATGATAATCTCTAGTTGCATCCACGTTGCTGCAAATGGCATTGTTTCATTCTTTTTTATGGCTGAATAGTTTTCCATTGTATATATGTACCACATCTTTATCCATTCATCTAACGATGGACATTTAGGTTGTTTCCATGTCTTGGCTATTGTGAATAGTGCTGCTACAAACATAGGGGTGCATGTATATTTTTGAATTATAGTTTTGCCTGGATATATGCCCCGGAGTGGGATTGCTGGATCATATGATAATTCTATAAAAGAACTATTTGAAAACTCAGAACCATAGAGAATCCACCTTAAGGAAAGTACACAGAAGTAACATCATCTAAGACAATGATTTTCAAGTTTGGCTACACATTGGAATCACCAAAATACTAAATACACCCTGGAGGTTTGGTCTGGGACATGGCCTGGGCATCAGGATTAAGAGCTCCCTTCATGGTTCTGAAGCGTAGTTGAGAAACACTAATCTATACAGTAAATAGCCTGAGCACCAATCAACAAGGGCAGTAGGGAAGGGTGTGCACTGTGCCCCAGGCTTTTCTATGACTTGGCTCTAGAGGTGAATTGGCAATACAATAAAACACTGGCTCCTGGCACTGGCCCCTCAAGCCTATCTACATATATTTACAGAGCGTCTATCATGTGCAAAATTCTAAGTCAATTCTCAAAAGGAATCAGGTTACATTCTTCTTAAAGAATCAAAACCCTTCCCTGAAAGTACCTTCCTACTGTCTCCTGTAGCTTGCTGACCCAATTCTTTTCCTCAAGGGGAGACTAACTAATTATTACCATGGCAATTTTTCTCTTTCCTAAGAAGGTTAATTAAAAATAAAGCAGCCTTCTACATCTGTGACTCTATTTCTGCTTTGCAAATAAGTTCATCTCTACCATGTTTCTAGATTCCACATATAAGCAATATTATACGATATTTGTTTTTCTCTTTCTGACTTACTGTAGAGAACAGGCTTATGGTTACCAAGGGGGGAAGGCGGGGGAGTGGGATGAATTGGGAGATTGGGACTGACACATATACACTACTATGTATAAAATAGATAACTAATGAGGACCTATGGTATAGCACAGGGAACTCCACTCAGTGCTCTGTGGTGACCTAAATGGGAAGGAAATCTAAAAAAGAGTGGATATATGTATATGTATGACTGATTCACTTTGCTGTACAGCAAGGAACTAACATAACATTGTAAAACAACTATACTCCAATAAAAAATAATTTTTTAAAAAAGCAGCCTTTACAGGCTGGGACTACTTTGTTTGAAATTGTTAGAAATAAAGGATAGGATGGAGATATAGAAATGCATTTTTCCATGTTTCGTGATGAAGTGAAACTGCAAAGAAATCAACAAGTCAAAAAGCATCTCAAGGTACTGACTACATACACTCAACCATCTGGTTTTCTAGGAGCTGGAGTCTCACCAAAAGAGGAGGGATAATGGATAGAAAGGAAGAAAACTGAAGTATAACAAGGACAGTGGTAGAGAAAGCAAGAAACTAAATGAAAGATAGAGTGGAGGATGGAGAAGGGTAAAAGCGAAGAAGAAAGTGGATCACTTCATTGCGCAGGAAGTCCTGATTTCCTGGGTTCATTGGTGCCAGCAAAAGGTGTCTCCTGGCAAGTCCACTTAAAATGGAACCATAATTTAATAGTAAATAGTTCAAAAAGGTTTGTTTACAACTATTTTTCAAATGAAAATAAAAATTATGAAGACTTTATTTTATTTTGTAAGTAACAAAATATATTTTATAATTCCATTCAGTTACTTAGAATCAAGAGGAGTGAATCAAATTTTGATTTTTTTGTTGTAATTTCCTCAATAAAATTGTAAGAGAGCATAGCACACCCATCATTTCACATTTCACTTCAGTAGCACAATACTATCACTTGGAAAACATTTGAAGGTTTTTTTCACTTGGTTTTTCCAAAGGTCTCACTAAAGCCTTTGATAGTCACATTCTGTTTTGTATCCTCCTTCTCCCTGATTTCTCTTCTCTAGTTGTTAACTGAACTCTATCAGATCCTTATATGTTGAATAGTGGCTGAAAATGTGATTTATGCAGTTCATCAATATTACTTTCATTGATTTCATAAAATTCTACATCTTTTGAAAGATGTGTAAATTTTTTTGCAATTAATTTGTATTATATTGTATCATATTATTGACTTTTAATATTTGATAGAGACAGTGACGAGGGTATTGACACAATGGGCCAATATAAATGTTCCATTAACCCAGGAAAGATAGTTGGATGTGGACTAATTATATAAGTGATTAGTTCAGAAATAGATATTTCTAAGTAACAATCACTTTTCCCTAAACTGCCTGATAACTTCAGAACTTGGATACAAATAATCAGATAATGAGGTCCTCATGCATAAAAGCCAAGTTTCAGGGTGAATCCAGATATTTTGCTTTCTTACTTTTTCTCCCACCCCAAAGAAGTTTACTGGTTACCTTGGGAGGCAAGAATCTCAAATCAAATAACAAGTGGCTTCTGTTATATTCTCCCATAGCTTAATTTTGGAGTAATTAGAAGTGAGTCATTTTATAAGAAATTATCTAATAGATGCCAAAAAATTAATTTCTGAAGGGGCACCTTTAGAAATTAAGAGCTGAAATCAAAAGCCGAAAAACTATACTCATGCTTGAGTGTATTTTACAGAAGTTATTAATAACCAGAGTCATAAATAGCTGGGTATAAAAGTAATTGCTGGCACCTGCATGATTAAATGACTTGAAATCCACCACTGAAGTGGTTCTTCATACTCAGTAGAAGTTATTTTACATGACTTAAGAGCAGTACAATAAAGGGTCATAAACACCGTGGAAGCTGGACCAGAAGACATCCAAGAGAAGCCTGCTGTTTATATCATTACCTGTTCCTATTAGAAGGAATACATTATTTGCTTCAGTAAAGACGTGTGCCATACAGGTAGTTTTCTATAATTCTTAATCGGAACAATCTTCTTAGGAAAGGGACAGAGAGAAGGAAAATGCATCTCAGTGCCCTCCCTTCAACTGAACCCTCTCAATATTTTAATTCTGAAGTCCACATAGTTAAATGTGCACATATGAATGAGCAGGGTAAACAATATTCTGAGTTTGTTGCCTCAAAGCCTGATATTGAGTCTCAAAAGCTAAGGAAATCTCAAGTTACTTCAAATCAATTAACAATATAGAAAATGACCTAGAATAAATCAAAAAATCTCAGAGAGTAAGGCACATATCAGCCAGGATTTGCAAAAGGAATCTCACCTGCTCAAAGCACCTCTGCTTAAAAAAATAAAACAAAAAACAAATAGGCAAACTATATCAGTAAACTTACAATTCAGAAAGCAGAGAAAAATATATATCAAAAATTCAATTGGCAGAGAAGTATTGACTATCAAAGTATTGTTTTAATAAAAGGAATAATAAACACTGAAGAAAACATGAGAAAGAGAAGAAAATTTCTGGCAACTTTGTTTACATCTCTCTTCAGGTAACAATCAAGCAGAGTCTTTTTTTTTTTTTTTTTTTTTAAAGCAGAGTCTTTTAAGCCAGAGGATTGCAATATTCCTTTCCATCGTGGAATCCTGAATCAAGTTTCTAGCCTCAAGAACCAGAAATAAGTGACAATATGGTCAATTTGTGTAATCGGCCAAGGCAGAGACCAGTCAACGCTGAAGGAAAATCATCCTGGGAAGCTTATTATGCCCAATTTAAAATAATAAGCCAAATGAACCATTGGACTGAGGAACAGAAAGCACTATTTCTTGCTGCCAGTCTAAAGGGAACTGCTCTTATTGTGCTAAGCAATTTGTCAGAAAAAGACAGAACGAGCTCTCTAGTATTATTAGCACATTAACCAGACTTGTTATAGTCCAACACAAGGCAGGATTGGCCAGAGTGAAATTCAAGAATTCTGTAAGAAAAAGTGGTTCGTCACTAACCAGATTGACTTGAGGTACTGAATAATGATTGCATCAAATCTATCCAGATGCCCTGAGGACCTGAATAGTATCCGAACTCCATTTTCTGAAGCATTTTACAAGTCATCAAGTGGAAATAAAGCTACACTATTTTTATTTTAAATCCAATATTATAAGCCCTCTGTAAAAGGCTTATTATTTAGTAATCTTCCTGATAAATCTTTGGAGAAAACATTGCTTAAAATAAAATTAGTATAGAATAGTAAGATTACAGACATCAAAGATTTATGCTAATGCAAATGTTGGCCAAGATCAACCTGTTTCAATGGTTCTTAAACATTTACTCTTAGAAGAACCATCTGGAAGGCTTGCTAAAAATATAGATTCTCTTGCCCAATCTGTGAAGATTCTGACTCAGTAGCTCTGTGATGAGGCCTAGAAATCTGTAATTAACCATCTTCTCTGGTAACTCTGGTGTATGTCAGAGTTTGCGAGCAACACTCCTGTGTATATAGTAGTGACAGTAGTAACCTTTATGCAGTTTTCATACTAAAAGTGTTCAATATTTTCCATGGAAAATATAATAATATATATTTTATTGACGTGATGATAAAAAATGGAAAAAATAATATGATCAAAAAGATATATGACCTCCACAAAGGCAATTTCATGGAAAAACATTAAACAAGAATTGAATAAATAGGATACACGCCACACTGCTAATTGGAGAGATGTAATATTATAAAAACCTCTTGCAAAATTGCCAGAGCCATGAGAGCATGTGTGAAAGACACGTGGGGCAGAGCAGGTCCAGTAGACTTACAAACATGTGAGGCAGAGAAAAAAAGTTCATTGTCGAATACTACTGAGATTTTGTTTGTTACAAAGTAATAGCTAATAAATACCCTTCCACTTAAAAAAATTACATCTTTTCAAATACATGGCTGAATTCACAAGTAAGGGAAATTCAAGGGGCCACAAATGAGAAGGAAATAATACTCAAGTGGTAGCAGTGAGCTGTACACTTAACCTTGATGCTCTTGCCTGTAAATATGTTATTCTTCAATTTAAAAGTATATCAAAGGTCATAAATTTGAAAGTTAAAGAAATTGAACTAGCTATTTAAAATTTACTTACACAAAAATCAAATTCAGACAAAGTTCTACCAAATAAAGACATAATCACATTCCTACCCAAAATAGAAAAAGAGAAAAAGTATCCCAACTTATTTTATAAGTCTCATATCACTTTAGTACCAAAAGTAGATAAGGAGAGTATGATAAGGGAAATTTATGTCTGTCTTACTGATTAACATAGATGGAAAAATCTAAATAAAATTGTAGCATACTAAATGCTGGGGAGAAAGGAACAATATAAACTACTTTAGTTTATCCCAAAAATGCAAGCATGATTTAACATTTGAAAATCTATTAATGTGTTTCACTAAACTAACAGAATAGAGTCCTAGAAATCTGCATAGAAATCCTCTTCCATCTTTGGGTAAATACCAATCTGTTCTTATTTATAAGATATGAATTCTCAAGGCTAGGTAAATAACAATTTAAGAATACCAGAAAGCTATAAACTGAACAATTCCCAGAACCCTCAAAGGGTTAGGAGACAATTGAGTTCTAAACAGTCAGAATGGAGAGGCCTTTTTGAACATCCAGGACATTCATTAGAGACTCCAAAAGGATCGTTTCTTAGCAGTAGGGTTAAATTAGCCCTAAAGTAAGGGATACTCTTGAGCTACCCTAACAAAGCTTAAAAGCAAGGCTCAAGAGGGTCAAGCTGGTCTACAAATAACTACTTGCCAAAATAAACTCATCATTCTTTAAAGAAGAACAACAAAGTCCAGATGTTCAACAGTATAACATTTGCAATATCTAGCATCCAATAATCAAAGAAAAACTAGACATGCAAAGAAGTAGAAAAAATATGTCACAAAACAAGGAGATCATGAATTCAGTAAAAACAATCCAGATGTGACAGAGAAGGAATTAGCAAAATGACTTAAAAACAGCTATTCTACTTATGTTCAAGGATTTAAAAGAAAACATGAACATAATAAGAGGATAAAATATTTTTTAATTAGTAGAGAACTTCTAGAGCTGAGAAATGAAATAAATGAAAAATTCACTTCATGAACTTAATAGCGGATTACACACTCTAGAAGAAAACATCAGTAAACTTGAAAGAAAGAATAGACGTTATTCAAACTAAAGCACAGAGGAAAATATGGTGAAAATTAAACAGAGCTTCAATAACCTATCGTACAATTTAAAGGTCTAACATATGGGTAATTGAAGATCTTGAAAAGGAGAAAGTGGAGAAGCAGAAGAAATACTTGGCTGAAAATGTCCCAATTTTGATGAAAGGTGTAAACACATAAAAAATTACACCAAGGCATATTATGATGTTGAACTGAGGTCTGTTTCACATGATTGTTTACATGCTCCTGCTCTGGACTTAAAATTAGGGCCAGATGTCCACAAAAAGTCTTGTACACAAATGTTCATTGCAACTTTATTCTTATTGGCTCCAAACTGGAAACATTCAAATTTCCATCAAAGCTAAACGGACAAACCAATTGTGGTATATCTATTCAATGAATACTACTCAGCAGTAAAAAGAAACAAGCTACCCATACAAACAATAACATGGATAAATCTCAAAAATATATTGCTAAGCAAAGAAGCCAGAAATGAAAGAATGCATACTGTATGATTCCATTTGTATGAAAATCTAGAAGAAATGTAAATGTTGC
Organism: Balaenoptera musculus; assembly: GCF_009873245.2. Lineage (NCBI taxonomy): Eukaryota > Metazoa > Chordata > Mammalia > Artiodactyla > Balaenopteridae > Balaenoptera > Balaenoptera musculus. The sequence goes on along the minus strand of NC_045786.1, from coordinate 95,231,459 downwards.
TTAATAGATCAATTCATTGGCTAAGTACGTGGAAGGTAATATTCTGAAATAGTCTGCTTTTTTCTTTTGTCTTTCTAAGTTCATAATCTCCTCCCTGGTTGGCCCAAGGACACTTCTGGTGTGGAGGAAGGGAGGAAGTCACATGGTTGTACAAGAGAATTAGGATTATTACAAAAGGATCCAAAATGTTCAGATTCTGACATTTCAAATGTAATTTTGTATCATTAAAATATCATATCAAAATATAAATATAACTGTCTTACAATGGTTTATAAACTAGCCATTGTCTTGAAAGAAGAATGTCTAAGTTATTCTTTCTTCTTCCTTAAGATTTTAGGACCAAGCCTATAGGATCTGCTCAAGTTGTTTTCTGAGTTTCTCCTAGAGGGCATTCCTTCTGCCTGTTAGGATTTCTGGTAGAAGGGAGATAACACAGAGTGAAAGGGGACAACCCTAAGACCCAGAGCATTATGAATAAATGAGGAAGATGGAGAGGGAGGGGGAGTCAGAAAAGGAAGATACTTCAGTGTTCACTTATGAAAAATTGAGGAAGCATTATGAAAAAATGAGGAAGATGGAGAGAAAGGGGGAGTCAGAAAAGGAAGATACCACAATGTTCACTTTCTCTGAGCTCCACCCCGCAACTTGAAGGTGACTCCTTTGGAGAAAGGTGTCTTCGGGTATATACTACAGATAAATTGAGGAAAACACCAAGAGGAGAATGGGTCTATGCCAACATGGGATAATAACTATGAGGGCAGAATGGTATGGTTAGGCAGCCAGATGGTTTTGTTTGCAGTCCTGAGCCTGCCTCAGTTCCAGAGTGGTATGAATACAGTGAGCCTTCCTAGGGTACATCTTGGAAAAGATGGTGTGACTCTACAACAAAGGCTGACCATCTGGCCCTAGATATAGTGCATGGCAGTGCCTGAGGTGGGTCAGCAAGAGTTGACAGAAGTCCAAGTAAGCCAGAAAGCACCTCTGGGCCCAAACAAATTAGAGATACCCCAGACTATGTGTTATACTATCTGCAGACTTTAGCCACAAAAGCTCATGGTGAGTAGCAGTCTAGAGGGACAAGTAACATTACTCCAAAAATCAGTGGAATCAAAGGGTTCTTCTTCTCTCCTACCCAAGTTCAAGAATGTCTCTTCCCTAAAACTGAGACACCATCTTGGAGAGGAAATTGACAGAAGGATGGGAGACTGAAATTCCTGAGATGCTGAGTATTTTTTCCAGAGATTAAGAGCTATCTAAAGGTACTTTAAAATTAATGGATCAGATTAAAAACTAACCAGAATATGCTTCAAATTAGTATGAAGAGAGCCAAAATAAGAAAACTATATTTTATCTGCCCATCTGAGTTTTATTCTGTCCCAGTATTAAGATAAATCTGGAAATTATTGTTTGGAGAGAGTAGACAATAAAACTTTGGGAAATCATGCAGCCTTGGTAGAGTAAACAAGAACTTTAATCAAAATTATAATTCGAGAATTAGGAGGTACTCCTTAAATTTTGGACAAATTCAGTTTGGGGATAAATAAGAGGAAATAGAAATTTTATATGAATCATTACCCTAAGTTGTAGTAAAGGCTGAAAATATAATAGTTTGAAGAGAAATTTAGATAAATTAGCAGATTCAATAAAGCCAAAATATATTAATTAAAAAAAAGAACTAAGGACTTTGGGAGGTATGCTTTTCAAACAAGCATAATTTATTACTACTGCAGAGATTAACATCAAGCTGGGTTGGCCATTGGTATAATCCAGAGTAGACCCAAAACCACTAACCAGAATAGTGGTTCTCATGTTTGGTGCATCAATATATATTACAGTATAATATAGTATATCAATAAACACAACATTTTTAAAAGTTCTGAATAGATATGTCATTGATATATATGTACCAACCTGAAAGGTTAGGGCCAGTTTGAAATGGTTGCTTAGAAGGCATAAGTTTGAAACAATCTTGAAAGAAATAAAGCAAATAGATGCACACAGAGAGAAGTAAGATCTGAAAGGCAGATATTTGTGAGACGTGAGTGAGGGAAAAAGAGAAAATTAACAACAAAAATAATGTTGAGGCAGTTATTAAAGGTTATTGATTACAAAATAATAAGAGCAAAACCTTGATATAGTGCTATGTATTGGTCTAAGCAGTCTACATATAGCAATTCATTTCAGCCTCCCCAAAGCTCTTTGAAGTAGCTGCTAGTATTACATTATTTGCATCCTCATTTTATAGATAAGGAAACTGAATCATAGAGAGGTTATAAAACTTGCCCAAGGTCATACAGAAGAGCTAGGATTCCAACACAGGCTCACCAGCTCCTGAGTACATGTTCTTAACTTCTACACTATTCTACAATTCTACAAACTAAAAAGAATTTGGATTTTTAGGAAAGAAGGAATTTAGATTTGGGGGCAGTAAGGACTCACAACAAATTTTAACAACTTTCTGCCCAAATGAGAGAGTAATTTCATTTTCTTTCTGTTTGGAGAAATAAGCGCCCCAGATCCACTTTGACCCCCTAAATTAATGAGGAAGCACTTCCATTTTAGGAATTTATATAACAGATATAGCATGCATGTGCATGAAGACATATGTACAAGCATATTTGTTGCTTTGTTGGTGCTTACAAAAGATAGGAAATCAATCTAAATGTTTAGCAATAGAAGAGTAATTAAACTACACTTCATCCATGCAATGATTACCTCCTTCAGAATAAGGGGAGAGATCTGTAGGTACTGATAAGTGGAATGATCTCCATCATATATTGTTAACTGTGAAAAGCAAGGAACAGGAGAGTGAATGGCAGATTTCTTCCAGTTGCTCATCCTGACCCACTCTTTACTCTTCCCTGCTCTGCCCCTTGTCCTGGGAGACTGACCTCTAGGATTACATCACTGGGCTCCTCTGTCCTCTGGCTGCTGTTTGCATTTGGCCAATGGGGAACCCCAACATGGGATCAAAGGGAAGAAAAGTGAGGTCCGAGTATTCATTTCCTCCTTGCCTTGGGCTAGCCACGTCACTGCTCCTCCCTTACCTGATTTCTTCCATCCAAGTTCAGGAAACCACTCACTTCCCTCCTTTCTTTGAGCCTAGGGAATGTAACAGCTCCACTGTTACCGTCCTGGGTTCCTGAGCTGTCTCCTTGCGGTTCCCTTATATTATAACCTATATATTTGGTGAGAATTTCTTTGTAAAGAAACTATCCTCTAATTTTCCAAATTTGAGCATGCCCTTTGTTTCTTGTTATGACCCAAATATGCTATTATGTTAATAAGAAAAAAGAGCTATTGAAATACACATTTATATAGGCAGAGAATACATTTAGAATGGTATATTTTAAATGCTCACAATAACTGTCAGGGAGAGAAAATTTCACTGGGGTTGAGAATGGAAGGAAGTCTTATCTTCATGGTATTCCTTTCATATTGTTTGAGTTTCTTACCATGTCGCTGTATTAGCCATTAGGAGAAGTAAGATGATAAAATGTTAAGAAAATAATCCAAACTTTACCTCCAAGTTGAGAAAAATCAATGGAAACTGTCCCCTAAAGCCCAAAGTCTAGTAGATGAAAATGTAGTGCATGTATAGTCCATGAAGTTGAATTGTGCGTGGATAGAGATAGGTGCTCCTCAAATAATATTGTGCAGATATTTAATAGACTCTAACAAAGAATGATACACATTAACATGTATTCTCTACTTTTGACTTATTTGCCATTAAAAACAAATACCAGGGAAGGAGGTTTTCATTTAGGTTTAAATTACAGATACAATTCACAAGCTAGTCACAATCTTCCTTTGTACTAAATGTAACAATTATTCAAGTTTACCTTTGGCATTATGAAGTGAAAACTCACTAGTGATAATGAGTGTAGGTCCCTTTGGACCACAGGAAATAAGCCTTATTGTCAGGACTTAAACTTTCCGTCACATCTTGAATCAACAGTTTTGTAAGCCGTGAATGCAAAAAATCAAGTTATCTTTTTTTCTTTTTCTTTTTCTTTTCCTTCCTTCCTTTCTTTCTTTTTCTTTCCTTCTTTCTTTCTTTCTTTCTTTTTCTTTCCTTCTTTCTTTCTTCCTTCCTTCCTTCCTTCCTTCCTCCCTCCCTCCCTCCCTCCCTCTCTCTCTCTCTCTCTCTTTCTTTCTTTCTTTCTTTCTTTCTTTCTTTCTTTCTTTCTTTCTTTCTTTCTTTCTTTCTTTCTTTCTTTCTTTCTTTCTTTCTTTCTTTCTTTCTTTCTTTCCAACAACTTAGCAAAGGCATATGCTTCTAACTCAAATGACTTCACTTCAAATTGAAATTAAGAAATGATTTGAAGCATAGTCATTTGATAATAATTTGCTTCAAAATAAGCAGCATGCTTCTTTTTAATGGGACCCACATCCCTTAACATGTGATTCAACTGTGTGGTAAATGAAAAAACAACGTGCTGGGGAAAGGGTAAGCTGGCACGAAGTGAGAGAGTGGCGTGGACATATATACACTACCAGATGTAGAATAGATAGCTAGTGGGAAGCAGCTGCATCGCACAGGGAGAACAGCTCGGTGCTTTGTGACCACCTAGGGGGTGGGATAGGGAGGGTGGGAGAGAGACGCAAGAGAGAGGAGATATGGGGATACATGTATACGTATAGCTGATTCTCTTTGTTACACAGCAGAAACTAACACACCATTGTAAAGCAATTATACTCCAATAAAGATGTTAAAAAAAAAAAAGACATTCAGAGCCCTCTTCACTCTCCTTTGACGACTCCCTCTTTACGAATATCAGTTATCTATCCAGCAAAGGTTTCTTCTGATTCCCAACTTTCAATTATTTTTTGTCTGATGCTCTCACCCCAGCCATAAAAGTAGAGAAATAAATTTGAATATTGGCACAACCACCCATTGGCTATACCTTTTATAATCACTTAAAAATAAACCCAGCTTTACTGGGATATAATTTACACACATAAAACTCACCAATTTTAAGTATATAAGTCTATGAGTTTTGACAAATGTTTATAGTCATATAACCATGACCACAATCATGATACAGAACATTTCCATCAAACCCCCAGGTTCTCTGTGCTACTTTGAAGTCAATACTTTAAACCTACCTCTGGCTCTTGGTGACTGATCATGTCATTAGTTTTGTCTTTTCTAGAGTGTCATGTAAATGAAATCAAACAGTATGTAGCCTTTTGTAACTGCCTTCTTTCATTCAACATAATGTGTTTTAAAAGATTCACCCATGTTGTTGCGTGTTGAGTAGTTGGTTCCTTTTTCTTGCTGAGTAGTTTTTCAGAGTATGAATATATCAAAATTTGTTCATTCATTCACTATCTGATGAGTATTTGGGTTGTTTTCAGTTTTGGACCATTATGAATAAAGCTGCCATAAACATTTGAAAAGAAAAACAAACAAAAAACCCAACATGCTCTCAAAAATAGTCCCCAGATATATTACAGTCTGCAGCTTCAGTGATTGTGTCCCTTTGCTATTTTGGTTCCCACTTCATGGCTGTAGGTGTGAACCCCACCATTTTCTTCTTCATCGCAACAATGACAAACACTGAGAGAGAGGAGCTAGGCTTCCGCCAAGAACTCACCCTTGACTTCAGTGTGTTTCAGCTTTCAAGACCTGATTGTTTTCTCTTCTCTCCCAGGGACCACTAGCTACCTTATTACCAGGAAGAATGACCCTTTGACAGCACGACTGCAACCCAGAATCTCCCCCAAATTGCAACCTTAGAGATGCCAATAGCATTGAAAAACTAATCAAGATCAGAAGGTCAGGAAGACAAGTACATTAGTACACATATAATCTCCAAGTTAATTGACAATTTTCTTGGCTTGCAAAAAAATCATTTTTAAAGTTTCTTTTGACATATTTATTGCCATTTTGCTTACAGCCTGTATACTGCCGGTATTCTTTTTTTTTTTTTTTTATAAATTTATTTCTTTATTTATTTATTATTTATTTTTGGCTGTGTTGGGTCTTCGTTTCTGTGCGAGGGCTTTCTCCAGTTGTGGCGAGTGGGGGCCACTCTTCATCACGGTGCGCGGGCCTCTCACTGTCGCGGCCTCTCCCGTTGCGGAGCACAGGCTCCAGACGCGCAGGCTCAGTAGTTGTGGCACACGGGCTTAGTTGCTCCACGGCATGTGGGATCTTCCCAGACCAGGGCTCGAACTCGTGTCCCCCGCACTGGCAGGCGGACTCTCAACCACTGCGTCACCAGGGAAGCCCGCCGGTATTCTTAATGTATCAGGGATTCCACAGTATGAGAATACTGCTTTTATTCTATTTGCAGTCCATTTCATAAAATGTTGAACTAGAAGCAACCGCTTCCTCCTTCCTCAAGCAATCACTATTATTCTCTTACTCAGTTTTTCCTATTAACAAAATACCAATTAGATCAGCTATTTACTAAAAGAATATTCCATAAAACAGCTGAAACTAAAGGGCTTGGTTATTAACAGTGAAGGCAGATAAATAATAAACTAAAATAAATGGCTGGCTTGCTATTTAAGCTGCTTGACAACTTGGGTTAATCCAGCTTTAAACTGCCTTTTGCCATTATACCTAATTGATTAATAAAACAGTACTAGATAGAAGATTTTTTTTTTAATCTACATCAACCAGTAACTAATTACTTAATTTCTTCAAAGTAACTTGAACTTTTCATGATAATAATAATTACAGCAACCATTTATCAAGGGTCTGCTACATGTCCGATACTTTACATGCATTATTTCTAACCTTCACCACAACCCATCTGGGCAAAGTATTAATACACCCATTTTACAGAAAACGAAACACACTCAGAGATTTTAAGTGACTCAGGGGACAACACAATCTCAGTTCTTCCAATTTCCTTCAGTGTTTCAGTTTACAGTGGTCAAATGACTTGTCGGTTCAGTCATGCAACTATTTTCGCTGATTTTTGCACTGACTGAACTGATGTAATTTACTCATTGTCTTGGATTTGGGGAGATACAGCTTGACAGCTGCAAAGAACATGTTAAGTGTCAGTGAAATAATGGAGTGTGGATTGGCTCAGGTCATCTTAAAGATTCTGCTCACAAGGGCCCCAACATCAAAATGGTTTTAATAATTAAATTGATCCGCATTTCCCAGAGCAAGAAGCTGTGGCTACATTCTGTAAGCTTGTCGTGTACTACCAAATCTTGTGTGGTGTGCAAAAATCAAATTGTCATCCTCAAGGTTAAAGAGGTTCCATTACCTTAGTCTAAAAGAAAGAAGCAGTATTGTTGAGTTACTGATCTGGTTCCAAGATCAGCACTGAATGTAAAGGGATGATCATTCTGCAGCTTTACTTACTGTACCCTTTTTTGATGATGAGTAGATAGACCAAAGGGTTGCACTTTGTTGAAAATGATATTCCTTGTCTCCAGTCCGGAAGGGCAGAAGTTTTCACACAAGTCATAGAACAAGAAGTCTCATGTTACCATTCAGGAATGGCATATCTCTTTAAGCTCTTCCCAGTGGCTTTCATGGCAATGAAGAAACCAAGAGCATATTTTTCTTGCCATCTTACATGCTGTTTTTAGTCTTTATCTGGCAGCATGCCTGGAGTGTGAGGGTTGGTCTCCAGATAGATCTTTAAGTCTTTCTCCTTGCCAATTACCATCACTCAAATACCCTCATTATCAGTGGGTATCTTAAACTTCGGGTTACGCCTCCTTTTTACTCCACTTCCAGAAGTAGAGCTTCTAAAATAGCTGCTTCTATTAATGATGCCACTCAGCTGACCATTTGTCTGTGCCTAAAGATGGAGTTGGAAAGACAACAGTTTCTGAAAGAAAAGGTAAATAATTTAATGATAAAGTTTTTATATACAAAAGTGCATTTTCTCTACCTAATATGACATAAAAATTAATGCTCTACAAAGGAGCCAAAGTTTCTAAAAGTAAAATGGTTTGCATATATCAATATTAGATCCTTTATTTTGCTTACATCATTTACACCAAGCCTCACAGATAATTGTAGTATCTTTCGTCTCGTGTTTTCCTTCATCCCACTCACTCTAACAAACATCCATTAAGTTTCTCACTCCTGCTATTTTTCCATTTCTATTTCTTAAAGTCTTTTTAAGACATAAGCATAGAAGAAAAGACTGAAAGGGAATTTAATAAATGTCATATTTATGTTAAATTGTACGACAATACAGTCAGCCCTCCTTATCTGCAGTTTCCACATCTGAAAATTCAACCAACTACAGATGGAAAATATTTGGGGAAAAAAATTTCCAGAAAGTTCTAAAAAGCAAAACTTGAATTTGCTGTGCATGGCGACTATTTACATAGCATTTACATTGTATTAGGTATTATAAATAATCTAGAAATGATTTAAAGTATCAATATAAGGGAGGATGTGCTCAGGTTATATGCAAATACTACGCCATTTTATATAAGGGACTTGAGCATCCTCGGATTTTGGTATCCATGGGGGCCCTGGAACCAATCCCCCATGGATACCGAGGGACGACTGTATATTCGTATATATATGGGGGAAATACTTCATACAGACCAAAGGGAGAAATAAATTATTTTCATTCTGCTTGGCAGTCTCACAGAGGGTTTCCAGAAGCTGGCATGTAAGTTGACTCTTGAACTTGGTCCCATGGTGGCCCAAGACATTCCTAACTTAGGTAATAGAATGAACAAAGCCACAGGAGAGGGAAATAGGAAATTGGTGGCCTGATGAGTTGCCCAGTGGGATTCAAGTATTAGTGTATGGAGGGTTTGGCAAGGTGGAATAATTCAAGATCATAGAAAGCCATGTTGGGCTTTATTCTGTCAGCAGACAGGAAATACTGGAGGCTTTAAGTAATACTGTCTCCAATAAAGCTCACTTTATTTGCTGAAACAAACTTTAATCAACGAATCAATGCTTTGTTGAGATGGCATAATCCATTTGACAGCTCTCCATCCAGTCTCACTCATGCATGCTGCCGGAGCTGGCTGCAGCTTTACAGCCCCAAGTGAGTCACTATGTTGAGCTTGAACCACTAGACTTTTAAAGGTAAATCTGAAAGAGGAGGTGAGCTACCTCACCTTCTTCTAGTCTGGAAAGAGAGTCAGGCTTAGGCACAAACCACTAGGGGCTAAGTTCTGGCAGCCAGGAAAAGACTGCAGAAATAGAGAAAGGAGATGTCTTCTGGAATGCCCATTCTAGGTTGTTCCCATAACAATTCTCATTGCTCCTCCTTTCTCTTCCTCCTCCTCTCTCTCATTTTCTTCCTAAGAGAAGGAAAAGATGATCTCTGTCGACGTGAAAACGAACTAGCCTTTTATCTCCATTACTGCCCTAAAGTACCATTAGGTACAGAAGCCAACTGTACTTGGACGGAATGCGTGGCACACATGAAGAGTATGCCACAGAAAGTTCATTCTGCATGGTGAGAATTGGCCATGGGCTGTATGAGTTGAGGTGCTGTGTCATATATTCAGTGGCATGTGGCATTCCATGGCATGGAGCACTCCCCACATCATTGCCAGAATTTCTGGTGCAATTAGCTTGAATATTTCCTGTCTACTCCATCCCTATTTCCAATGCCTGATGCCTGAGATGAGGTCCTCCATCACTTGAAATACTGCAAGAATGTCCCAACTGGTGTTTGGGGTTGGCGGGGGCGGGGGTGCGGGGAGGAAGAGGAGGTAATTAACTTTTATTGAGAGTAGGGCAGGATTTTTTTAACACTTATTTTTTAAACTTTATTTTTAAATAATTTCAAACTTACAGAAAGTTTACAAGAAAAGTACAGATCTCCTCTACACCCTTACCCCGGATTCACCAGTTGTTATAATTTCACAACATTTGCTTTAGCATTTTCTCCCTCTCTTCCTCTCCATATTTTTTTTCCTAAACAATTAAGAGTTGGTTGTATATATCATGCTACTTTACCCATTTACATTTCAGTAAATTCATTTTATTCAGTAAATTCAGTAAATACATTTCTTACATAACTATAGTACACTTATAAAACTGAGAAAATCTAACATTGATAGCATCTTTTTATCTAACCTAAAGACCATATTCTGATTTCACTTATTGCCCCAATAATGTCTTTTGTAGTATTTTTTTTCTAGTACAGAATACAATCCAGGACAATGAGTCACAGTCGTCATGTCTCTTCAGTCTCCTTTAATATGGAATGGTTACTTGGTCTTTCTTTTGAAAAATGCAGGCCAGTTATTTTATACAACGTCCCTCAGTATGGGTTTGTGTGCTGTGTCAGATGACTACATTTAGGTTGTGCATTTGTGTCTGGAATACCAAGAAGTGAGGTTGTGTCTTTTTCCATGGTGTCATGTTGGTGGCAAATCACGTTTTTTGGGGTGATGTTAGTTTTGTTCACTTGGTGAAAGTGTTGTCTATTTCTCCACTGTATTGCTAATATTTTCCCTGTTGTAATAAATATTTATAGTGAGATATGTCTATATAATATGAACATCCTGTTCTTCCTTAACTTTCCTCCACTAAATTTAGCATTCATTGATGACTTTTACCTAAATTAATTTTTTCTATGATGGTTGCAAAATGGTGTCTTTAGAATTTTCCTCATCCCTTCCACATTTATTAATTGACATATTACCATAAAAAAGAGCTTTCTCTCCTGACTTATTTATCTATTTATCATTATAGACTCACGGATTCTTATTTTATTCAGTAGAGTAGAATCCATTACTTCCTTATTTATTTTTGATGCCCAAATAATTTGACCAGATTTGACCAGTGGAAGCCCCTTCAGGCTGGCTCTTATGTCTCTTTTGACAGACCCCCATCATTTTTTGTGAGCACTTCCTCACTTTTATGCAAGATGTTCCAGTTTCATTTTGTACCTTTCCTGCTCCAGCCATGTCATCTGTAAGGCATCATTATAAATAAATAGTTTCCCAACAAACCTGTAAGCTAGGTACTATTAATATTCCCATTATACAGATGAAGAAACTAAGACCCAGAGAGGTTAAATAAATACCCCAGGGACATAGAGCTATTAAATAGTGAAGCCACTAGTGTTGCTGCTTAGAAGTCTTGTCTTGTCTCTCTCCCAAATCCCCACCCACACACCCCCAAATCCACTCTCTGCAAAGTTAACAGAATGATATACCTCAAAGGGAAACACTGAATCTCTTCACCACACAGCAATGCCTTGGCACCTGGCATTTACCCACTAAATATTTGTTGAAGTGAATGGAATTAAACTGACAAAAGATGAATGAATAAACCCTATCACCACTTTCTCCTTTGCCATATTTTTAGTGATCTGGCCCAGGGAGCGACAAAGGGATTTCTAGCACGAAGTGAGAATAGAAGAAAGTGAGGGTGCTGTCAGCTTATAGGGCAAATGTGAAGGTGCCTCTGATGATATCCACCCCTGTGGCCAATCTGGATCTACTTATACCCCAGGTAACTTCCACTTCTACATCATCACAACAATCTCTCACTTCATTCTCTTATGTTCCCCTAGCTCTCAGAACCTCTCTATTCCTTTTTTTTTTTTGAAGTATTGTTTTTTTAACATCTTTATTGCTTTACAATGGTGTGTTAGTTTCTGCTGTATAACAAAGTGAATCAGCTATACATATACATATATCCCCATATCCCCTCCCTCTTGCGTCTCCCTCCCACCCTCCCTATCCCACCCCTCTGTGTGGTTACAAAGCACTGAGCTGATCTCCCTGTGCTATGCGGCTGCTTCCCACTAGCTATCTATTTTACATTTGGTAGTGTATTTATGTCCATGCCACTCTCTCACTTCATCCCAGCTTCCCCTTCCCCGTGTCCTCAAGTCCATTCTCTACGTCTGTGTCTTTATTCCTGTCCTGCCCCTAGTTTCTTCAGAACCATGTTTTTTAGATTCATATATATGTGTTAGCATACGGTATTTGTTTTTCTCTTTCTGACTTACTTCACTCTGTATGACAGACTCTAGGTCCATCCACCTCACTACAAATAACTCAGTTTCATTTCTTTTTATGCAACCCCTGTATCACTGATTTTACTCTCAGTCTGTCACCACCTTGTGTCTTCATTTCCTTCTTTATCCATCTTAGACCCAGTGGCTCAATAATTCAAATACTTCCCAACCTCTATTCCCAACTTCCTAACTGCTCTTTCCCTGCAAACTCTCAGACTTGGAAGAATCCACACATCTCACTCCTTCAGTGACATCGCTGAGCACTTCTGGAGAAAATTACACAATGATATGGATGATTGGTACCACACACCTCCCTTGGCAAGGTTCAGCAATCTTTTGACTTGGTGCTGGTCAGCTTCCTCTCCCACTCCCCTCAAAGAGCGATTCTAAGCTTGTACCGCTCTCCTTGTGTTCTCTCCCCAGCGCCCCCTTTCTCTGAGTGCCTCCTTCAACTGGAGGGAAGTCCAGACTCTCAAGCAGAAACCACATTATCTTCTGGGTCCCACACCTCTATTTAATCCATATGTACACCAGCCTTTACTTCCTTTCTTCTAAAAGTTAAAAGAGGTAACTTTTAACTTTTACAAAACATATCTTATGCTCTGGATCCCAGCTTGTACTACACCCTTCTTCCATTATAAAGATAAATTGTATCTTTTTCCTATATTCTTAATCTCTCAATTAGTCTGTACATCTTCTCTTCTACTGCTTTCTTTTCAGCCATAGAAATAAGCTCAGTTCTCTCTTATCTTGAAAAGTATTAATAAAACATCCCTTGATCCTACATCTTCCATTTATCAATTGTCATATTGTTTTTATTTTTCCCATGAATAAGATTCTTGAAATTAGTTTACAATTACACTGCCTCCACTTTCTCACCTCCTTTTCACTCCTCGAACCGACTTCAATTTGCCATCTACCCATACCACCCCACCAAAACTGCCTTCTCCAAGGTCACCCATGACCTCTTAGTTGCTAAATCCAGTGGACACTTTCCAGGCCTTATCTTATTTAACTGCTCCCTCTCTTTCATCTTGCTTTCCCTTCAAAAAAAATTTATTAGACATTGAGGACACTGTAGTGAACCAAACATGCCTGACCTTGTCCTTATGGAATGGCATATTTCAGCAGGAGAAACAGACATTAAACAAATAATTACATGATTAATTATTAATTAAGTGTAAATGTGATAATGCTACAAAGAAAATTTAAGTGGTATTATAAGAATAGAGAATCTAGCCTAATCTAGAGGGGAAATGGTCAAGAAAAACTTCCCCATGGAAATGGCATTTAAAGTGTGAACTGAAGAATGAATAGCAGTTAGCCTAGAGATGGGGGATGGTAGAGGAGAGAAGAGCTTTCCAGATGGAGGATACAGAAAGTGCAAGAACCCTAAGGGTGGGCAGGAGGCTAGGCTGTTAGAGCAACATAGAGAAGGACAGTGTGACTGGACCAAAGAGAATGAGGAGATTCCAGATGGGGCTGGGGATGGGGGGACGGAGTAGAATCAATCAGTCTTCAGAGCTTATCCTAAGAATGGTGCATTTCCGTTGAAGGTTTTAAATAGGAATATGATGGGACCATATTTTACTCCAGAGCCCCAACCATCACGTCCAAATAATGGCAGCTTGGTGATGGTAGTGGAGATAGAGGGAAACAAATGGGCTAAAGATGCGTTTAGGGAGTATACTTATTAGTCCCTGGGAATTGATTGGATTGAGGGAGAACAGTGGTTAAAAAAAAAGAGAAGTAACAAGGATAAAACCTAAATTTCTAGCACAAGCAACTAAGTGGATGGTAATACCATTTACCAAGATAGTGAACACAGGAGAAGGTACTTCCTCAGGGTTGGAAATCATAAATTTGAGGTGCCAGACGTGTGGAGATGTCCATGGAGAGTTGGATATATAGGTCTAAAGTTCAAGAGCAAGTCTAGGCTGAAGATATAAATTGGGGGGTCTGCAGCAAATGGAGGGTGACTAAAGCCAAAGGAGGAAGATGTGAGATTGATCACAGAGACATGGAAGAGTGAGGAGAAGCCTCATCTCTACCTCTTTGCCCACATCCTCTGCCCTACAGCCGCCTGTTCTCTAGATGACCTGTTCTTCCTCTCTCTTTTGTTTCTTCACATACTATTTCCTCCTGGCATGTCCTTCTCCTCACCTCTTCCTTAGCTCATATTTCTTCTTTAAGGTTCAATTCAGGTGCTATAACTCCTCTACAACTTTCTCTTATCTTCCCATTGGCTGTGTGTTTGCTTCCCATTGGTGAGATGTTGCTTCTATCTGGTCTTATCATTCCCTTTACATACCTCTACTCATCACACTGTAATATGCTGTTTGTCCCTCTACTGCATTGTAAATTTCTTAAGGATAGAACTCTAATTTTTTACTTTGAGTCCTAGGGCCTACCACAATATACCCTTGGAAGAAAGAAAAAAGTTCTGCTATGTGAGTCATGCAGTCTCTGAGTGTTAGAGCCAGAATGAACGTTGGATAATTTCTACTCCAACCTATTTTACAGGTGGAGAAACTGAGGCCCAATCACATATTAATCAGTGGCAGAAACATATTTAGAATCTAGTTTCTCTGAAAGGGAACCCTCCTACACTGTTGGTGGGAATGTAAATTGGTGCAGCCACTATGGAGAACAGTATGGAAGTTCCTTAAAAAATTAAAAATAGAGTTACCATATGATCCAGCAATCCCACTCCTGGATATACATCCAGAAAAGGTGAAAACTCTAATTTGAAAAGATACATGCACCCCCAATGTTCATAGAGGCACTATTTGCAATAGGCAAGACATGGAAACAACCTAAGTATCCATCGACAGATGAATGGATAAAGAAGATGTGGTATATATATATATACAATGGAATATTACTCGGCCATAAAAAATGAATGTAATATCGCCATTTGCAGCAACATGGTTGGACCTAGAGATTATCATACTGAGTGAAGTAAGCCAGACAGAGAAAGACAAATATTATATGATATCACCTACGTGTGGAATCTAAAATAATAATACAAATGAACTTATTTACAAACCAGAAACAGACTCACAGGCATAGAAAACAAACTTATGGTTACCAAAGAGGAAAGAGGGTGGGAAGGGATAAATTAGGAGTACTGGATTAACAGATACACACCACTATTCACATATATATATAATAGATAATATAACAAGGGTTTACTGTATAGCATAGGTTACTGTATTCAATATCTCATAATAACCTCTAATGGAAAAGAACAGGAAAAAATATGTATGTATGAATCACCTTGCTGTGCACCTGAAACTAACACAACATTGTAAATTAACTATACTTCAGTTATAAAAAGAGAGAGACTAAAAATAAATTTCAACTCATATTGCAAAAAAAAAAAAAGGAATCTAGTTTTTCTGGCTCCCAGGCTACTGGTCTTCCCATTATCTGATTATCAAACAACCCAAGAAGCTATTTACTCAATAACTTGCATGCAGAATGTATGCAATGTAGGTCTTTCTTAAAGATGGAATGCTAAAAGATAAGTACACAGGTACAAACGTAAAACTGAAGTTACCTAAGAGATATAGAATGAATTGGGAATCTATACTAATATTGAGTTTAGATACATGGTTAATAAAAGTAAAAGTTATCTAAATTTCATCGATTGTTCATATACGGTCCTATCCAAGGTAGGAGGGTAGAGGGTTGACTATAATAATAATAATAATAATAATAGAGGCCACTGATATTTATTGAATCCTCACCATGAATCAAGTATTAGGATAAATTCCTTCATGCATCAACTCATTTGGTCATCTTGTCATAGCCCTATGAGAAGTTTCGAAGTGTTAGTTATCGCCTAAGGTCACATAGTTAACTAGTGGCTGAGCCAGCATTTAGATCCAGGCAGTCTTACTGTGAAGGTTTTTTTTAAACCACAGGGCTCTCCTGCCTTTATTAGTTAAACCTGCCTATCCTCTGCACTTAGGCAACTCTGACTGCCAGCTTCTTCTCTTTGCTGACCTCTTTTTAAAAAGTTAAAAGGGGAAGGGTTATTCCTCAAAGTAATCCCTAATTGATAGAAAGTAAATGAAATGAACTATTTCTTCTTTCCCAAACATTTCTTTGAGTCTGAAAGAAAAATATTTAAGTGGAAAGAAGATAAAATTTGTCCATTTTGAGCCAGGCTTCATTACGTTTTCTTTTTTATAGAATGAAGAATATACAACTGTGCCATGTCTTCTATTTGTCCCTGTTCCTTTCTACTTTTTGCTGTCAGGGCTATCTCGGATTATAAACTGTAGATGGCAGTGATCAAGTTAAGGTTTGTTCAGTGTCTGGACAATGGTATATATATTGCATAATACATAACAAACACTATTTGTAATTATAATAAGGGTAAGTTCTGGAAGAGGTAAACAAGGGTATAAAATTCATCTTCCGTATGGTTATTATTCCATTTATATGAGAAGTCCACTAAATTCACTGAACCATATCAGGCCACATCTGTTTGAAAACCTACCAGTTTTTATGAACATTAAATAAAAATGGTTAGATTTAATGACCATTTATCATATTCATGCAAGAATAATGAAATGGAAACGTAGCAAAAAGGAGGCCACACTGATAAAGAAAGGAGTTGTAAATGCTAACAAGTTCCATATTTTATTTTTTATATTTTCAAAAATCAAATATCTGCTATTTATGCTCGAGAACTTTCTTTAATTGGAGGACATTTTTGTTTCGGTGTTGTTTTCTTTCATGCTGAAGTATTAACCTAAGTAGCATGGACTCAGAAAATATGCTGAACATATTTACATATAAACTTTACTCAGAAAATGTGCCGAACATATTTTCATATAAACTTTACTCACAAGAGCTAGGTTTGTGAACCTTAAGAGAAACTGCTTGGATGAACAATTTTACCCCAAGGAGAAACAATGAGCTACAGCCCTTAAACAGAGTGAAGGTGTAAAGCTGGGGACGGGGGGAAGGGAGAGACGGACAAGAAGTGAAAAAAAGTTCTCCTTGCTGTATTTTATAGGTGAAGTAAATTCCACTTGGATTAGACCTTCCAAGTTACTATGACAGAGAGTAAAGAGAGGTGGAGAAGAAACTTTGAGTGACATTTCTGACAGTAAGCTACAGAAATAACAATTTGACAGAAGAGGCCATCATAAATATAAGATCATCTCAGGCATGAATAGGATTCCCCTTAGTGTAGAAAGGACGGAGCACGTGTAGGATTCAATTTGGGGTGAACAGAAGAGCCAGGCGGGAAGGTTACCTAGAAGCAGGCTGCCAAGTGCTGAAGTCAAGGAACTCTCATACTAGTTTAAACATCCCTCGTGAACATTTTTGGAGATTTTGAGGCACTGCTCTCAGTTATTCCTATTTATATCTGTTTCTAGCTTGATTGAGCTGACGTGTAGCCAATAAGGTTAGGATTTCTAGTAATACAAAATTTGTTTTTATGCCAGTACTGAGATCTATTTATTCTTCAGGTAGAGGAGAGACCTCATTCTTGCCTAATCAATACAGACATCACAGATTAACAACAAATCTTCATATAGGCAAACAGAGCAGTCAATATCTTATTATTATTTAACAAGAATTTCCATTGTCAGTGTGCTGGGAAGAAAACTATTAGTAGAAAAGTCTGCATATAGTATTATAAATACTACTCTGATATAAAGAGCAGAAGATGGGAAGCACCCTATCATACAAAAATTGGCCTCAAGAGCTTTAGGATCTTGTCCATATAACTAGCTTGTCCAGCTAGCTAGTTACATGAGTTGGACTGGTTAGTTGCCATCTTTAGACCTCCAGTTCGTTGTTGGAAAGATAAGAGAAGTTGACCAAACTGTCCCAAAAGCCTACCTTTCAGCTTTGAAATCCATGACAAATAAATATTATATATATATATATATATATATATATATTTTTTTTTTTTTTTTATGGCTGTGTTGGGTCTTCGTTTCTGTGCAAGGGCTTTCTCTAGTTGCGGCAAGCGGGAGCCACTCTTCATCGCGGTGCGCGGGCCTCTCACTATCGCGGCCTCTCCTGTTGCGGAGCACAGGCTCCAGACGCGCAGGCTCAGTAGTTGTGGCTCACGGGCCCAGTTGCTCCGCGGCATGTGGGATCTTCCCAGACCAGGGCTCGAACCCGTGTCCCCTGCATTGGCAGGCAGATTCTCAACCACTGCGCCACCAGGGAAGCCCAAATATTATATTTTGAATTTTCATTAGGTTAAGGATTTAACAATCAGCTGAAACAGGATGACTAACCCATAACATGTTCCAGAAAAATAAGAAATGACATGTTGAAGAGCATTTAAATTGAACAAAACACATTTGTGTGTGTGCCACTATTGATATACAAATGCTGAATGTGTTTTACTCTATCTACCGAGTGTGATTGATAGGAGATGCATCAATTTCAAGGTTTGTGAATTTAAGTAAATTGTTGTCAGTGGTATCACTTCTTTAAAAAAATTATTTCCTTACAGAGAACAGACAAATTGAGACAGATATACATAAAGCAACAGTTTAGCACAAATATCCACTTACAGTTGTGAAAAAAAATGTGTATATATGTGTGTGTGTATATATATATATATATGTATGTAGTTGGGAATTTTTCAGAAAATTTGAAGAGTGTTTTTTAAATTGCTTATGCTTTTTAGAATGCTTAGCATTTCTGTTTTGAAAACAACTTGTCTTCCTTTTCAAAATGTACTAAGCTTGCTCTGATGTCAGAGTGAAGTATTTTCACAGGATTGGGTCAGCCTCCACTCAACAATTCTTTTACAGAAAAGAAGCCAGTGGTGAAATGAGAGTTGAGCTCATTAACTCCCAAGTCCTTAGCTCCTTTTCCAAAGCACTATAAAACCCTCCAATGTATTGATAGAATCAAGAGGAGGAAAAGAGGAGGATATAGTTTGTCTTTTACTGAATTATTAAGTCCTTGTCATCACCCTTTTCCCTTTCTACCCTGACCCTTTCTTCCTCCACCTTGCATTTAAATTTTCTCATTTTGGGACTAAAACATGAGAAAGTCTGGTGCAGAAAAAGAGAAAACAAGCAAAGAAAACTTTTTTTTAATCTCTCTTCCACTGTTGTTTTCTTTTCCCCTCTTAGTTCTGTCTGTATCTAACTTAGATTGTATTTATTCAAATCCTCTTTATATCCAGGACATTTTAGGTTTCCAATATTTTTTCAATGAATAAAGATAGCTTTAAATTTTTAAAATGTATGTCACAAATATTTTACAGATACATTCGATTTAAAACATAAGTGAATATCAAGTGAGAAAAGCACAAACATAGATTTTCTTCACAAAACGTATAGGTATCTGCTTTCACCTTAAAAGATATTTTTAAAATTTATAACGGAGGCCACTAGAAGTAAGTTCATATTTAGCAAGATCAGCCAAAAAAAAAAAAAAAAAAGAAGGGAGCCCGCCCTGGGTCTAATTTAGAAGTTTCCATTTATGTCATGTCAGATTTGGGGAGACTGAACCCTCACTGAGTGCATTGGTTTGACTGTCTTCCAAGCTTGATACCCAGGGTTCACGACTGCAGTTCCTGGCACAGTCATAAATATTCATACCTCTACTAATAATTTGCAAGCCAAATTCATTTGGCTTTTTTCACCCCATCAATCTTATAATTAATAAGGGTGGTGCTCTTATTTCACTTTCCTCCAAAAGAAAAGATAAATGAAATAAAGAGTCATCCTGTAAATTTAAATAGGAGTGCCTCTCGCTGATTAAAAGCTGATGTTATCATATAATGGTGGAAGGAGAGGCTTCAGCTATTTCTCTCACTGGTGGCTGGAGGGGGCAATGGTAGGGGGGGCGGCAGATTAGAGCCAAGGAAGCATTTCCAGATGTGGCGGCATGAGCCTTGATCTGAAAAGCTTCGTTATCTATTAAATAAATGCATAGGAGAACTTTGTGATAGTATGTTGAAAGTGAGTTGTAAGGTATATATTTACAAATTGCACTCTTATCTATTGTTTAGATAGACAGACATTAAATATAGCATGCTAATATCCAGAGAATTAGATTCTAAACAGTCTGCAGGTTCTGCCTGAGGTTTAGAAATTTAGAAACATTTCAGAAAGTTGTTAAAATTTAGTGATCATTGTGTCTTTAAAATGACTGCCTTTAAATTAGCCTGATAGCTGTGCTTCTAAATCTAATTGTAAAGACTCGGTCTCCACAGAAACATTAAAGGAGGCATACATCACAAAATGACTTTACAAATAAATCATGGTGCATAGGACATGGTATAAAATGTCCGCTCCCATTGGATTTTCGAAGGTCATTTATAGCAAAGCAGGAAAATCAAATTGAACATAATTTAGAAATAAAATTTTGATAATTGAGCTAAGTAACTTGAACTTGTCAGTCACCTGTGACCTTATTCTATTTACACTTTCACTTGAACATTCAAAAGTCCTAAGGCCGATGGATAAGCGTCAAGTATAAACAACTGCCCTCGGTCTGTGGCGAGGTGGGGGGCAACATCACCCCTCTGTGCAGGTTATTCATTCTGTATTAGAATTAAGAGACCTGGATAAATGAGTAAGCAGAAAAAGCTTAACTTTGTAGTCAGGTATTTGCCTCTAACTTTCCTTAAGGGGAACTTACTTTAAAGATGCAATACTGTGTTATTTTTGTGTACTGCTTAGTTTATCTTAGGAGCTCCTGTCACTTGAGTTTCCTTATTGAGACCCTTTCCCCCTTTTATTTATGTGACGGTAATGTAAAGGGACACTAGGCACTCTTAATGTTCTTTATCCTTAAAGCTTATATTTAAGTGTCTTGTTCCATAAAAGCATGTCATGTTCAGGACAGTCCTTTAAAAATGTCTAAGCACAGTTTACACCTTAAGTTTTACACCTTAATTCTATGTGAATATAATCACACGTTTAATTTACTGCAAATTCTATTTTTGCTTTTTTCTACTGACATTTAAAATAGGGGAGTAAATGAGAGAGAAGCAAACCTAGTTCTTTAACGGGGCCTCCTTATGTTTCCCCAGACTTAATCTGTCAGCTGCTTCAGGGGAGACACTGGACCATAAGAGCCCACAGACTCTGGGCAAGTGGCACAAGCTGAGAGTCCAAGACATCTTTGTAAGGGGTTCTCAGCAGGTTTGGAGGTTGTGAGTCTTACTCTGGCCAGGTTTCTTCCTGGGGAGTCTGCAGGTAACTGGCTCTCTACTAAGCCCTCTCAACCTTGTTGGCTGAGGGGGAATCTTGGCTAATAGTGTCTCTCTCCTCTCTTCGCCCAGCGACTGTTCCAAAGCAGAATTAGACCCACTAAAGCTGATGGGGACTTTCTGGGTCTTTGCTGTTGCTCTCCTAGCTCATCAAAACAACACAACAGCAGTTTTACTATAGGGGAGCCATTGAAGGGATGACAGAGAGATCTAGAGATGACAGAGGGACTTCATCCGTGAGGGGTGAGGGTCGGGTGGGGAGCTCTGACAGTCACCCTTTCTCAGGTTCCAAATCTGCTCCTGGAGCCAGAGGTGGGCCTTCCATCCCTGGTACCACCTGAAGTCACCCTGCGGACCTGATGCCCCCATCCTGGCAGAGGCTGCTGGAGCGGGCTAGTGCCTAGTGACCTTCTCTATCTTTAAAGGCTGCTGGAGGCTGAGCACTTAAGAAGTTGGGGCACCTGCTCTTCTGGTCGCAGACTTTCTCACTTGCCAGTGTGGGACCCCTGGCAGTCACACCTCAGCAGCTAGGAGGTGCCCGCCCTGCTCTGCTTCTCCAAGTCCTGGGAGTGGTTGGGACCTGAGTACTGAATCTCTCCCTAATTCCCTTCCCAGCAGCCAGGGAAGAGTCTGGGGGGAGAGCAAGGTGAAAAGCACCCTTCCTCACCCAACCCCCAGGCTGTAGGTGGGTGTCCTCCACGAGGCCCAGAGCAGCAGGGGTCCTTGTTCCCCGGGACACCCCAAGTTCTTGTGGGGCACCAGCTGTGCTCTTCCTCAGCCAGAGGGACCTGAGGGGGTCTTGCAAATATGTTTTTGTTTTGATGTTTTTCCTTTCCCTTTTTTGAAGAATGACTGGAGAGGTGAGAGAATAGGGTAGGTTTGGGTCAGAGAAGAGGGGATAGTAATTACAGAGCTTTTTGGCCGTTTCTGTGCATGTGTGCCTAGGTCACTTGTGTGTGTGTGTAACACAGAGAAGGAGGGAGGGGAGAGAGAGAGGGAGAGGGAGAGAAAGAGAGAGAGAGAGAGAGAGAAAGTGACAAGGCCAAAGAACCGTAGACCACGGAGGTCTGTGGAACTCAGAGACGCATCAGACCCAGCTAGCTTCCCTGGCCTCACCTCGCAGGTCTGGAATAGACACCTATAGCTTGGGGTTCATTTATCCCTTTTTGTTCATCAGTCTCAAGAACTTTCTTTGTTCCCCAGGACCCGAAGAGAGAGGCTGGTAGGAAAGTGGGGCCGGAGTGACTGTACACAAAGGTTCAGCCAGGAGAGCTGAGCTCCTGGCCGGGCTGCCCAGGACTCACCCTGCTGGCTTGTGGGCCTGCCTGCCTTCAAGTCCTTCATCCAGGTGAGTACCAATTCAGCTTGTTTTCTGTAAAAATGGAAATTATGAGTTATGTTGATTATTTTTCTTTTTTAAAGTCACGTTTGCCTGAGATTGTGTTTACCAGGCAAAGTGAAGAGGAGAGCTAAGAAGAGTTTGGATAATTCCAAATTAAAACTACCACAAATGACAATGTGTGTTAGAGTAGAGGGGCTACTTTTGGACAGTGACTTGGATTGGCTCTGTATTTGGATAGAAATAATCCTACCAATATATTACTACGTGTGTGTACACGGCGTCATCAATATCTTAAACCTCCCAATTCGATTGGATTTCAAAAAGTGAATGGTTGACACAGACCAAGAGCCTACTTCTGTGTGAGTATGTTTTGGAGAAATACTTTGGACCTAATGGATCTGCCTGAAATACACAAAGACACGCAAAATAGAGGAGGAGAAAAGGAAATTCACATTAACTCTGGGAGAGATGAGGAGAAAGGGGAAGAGAGCTACAAGAGAAAAGGAGAAATGGAGAGAGGAGGAGGGAGGGGAAGATAGAAGAGGGGGAGAAGGACGAGGGGGGGTGGATGGTGTGGGGTGTGGGAGGAATAGAGACGGAGACAGAGAGATTTTCACACGTGCAGACCAAGGGCTTTGAGGCCCTTGACCCCGACCCCCAAACCCAAGTGCATCTCACAAAACAGGTTCGGCTCGTATTTCAGGCCATCTCTTGCCCCGCGTACGTGCTCCCCGGGGCCCTAATTCACTCCTGCCCTCTCCACACAATGACATTCGAACCTGGGAAAAGAATTGCATTAGAGCAGATTACTCATAACCGATAGTTATCCGTCTTTTTCTGTTCGACAGAAGTCTATTAAACTCAGCACAGCCATTACCAGCTGAGCTCTAGAGCGTGCCTTCATTAAGAAAATTAAAATCATACTTTTGAATCTAAGCAAAGCCTGCGCAGGTCTCCAGAGCCCGCGTCAAACCTCCGACGTTTTCTTAAACCCGATTTTCCCGCGAATCCATCTCTGCTTTTTGGATACCGTAGGTCAGGGTGAAAAGACTGAGTGTTATGACAATCACTCGAAGATAGGGATGTCTGAGCTCCGAAGTACCATCTTTCTTCCCAGCCCCTCCCGCCTCCCCCCTCCCCCACCCCCCCCACCCCCCGCCGCCTTTCCTTCTTGGACCTTTTCTAGCGCTTTCCAGTTAAAGGCACCACACCTGTGCAGGTGTGGCCCGGGACTGGGGAGCTGGCGGGGTGGGGGAGGCGGAGGTGGGAGACAGGGGAAGGTGTGGGATGGTGGCCCCCGTAGCCGCGTGGTGAACATCCCCAGCTGATGTCTGCGGCCAGAGGCCCGCTCCAAGCGCACGTGTCTCTCTCTCTCTCTCTCTCTCTCTCTCTCACACACACATCCTAGCGCGCAAGGGGGACAGTGACCCCCTCCACTGCATTTCACACTTGCTCCGGGACCAAAGTGGCCTTAGAGCCTTTGCCCACCCGGGCACGGGAGCCTGGCCCAGGATGGGGAAGGCAGCTGCGTGTGCCTCAGACAGGGAACCTCCTTCCCTTTGGCTGGGTCTTCGGCCTCTGGGGGCCTGGTAGGGTTTCCTCCTTGGTTGGTAGCACAAGCCTCAGCTCGCGGTACCCCTTGAAGATTGGGGGCGCAATCGGCCCAGCTCCTCGCCTGTCCTGCGTCCCAGCGAGGGGAGGAGGGAACAGGTGTGGAGCGCGGCGGGGGCGGAGGACATGGGGGCGACACTCCCTCCCCTCCCGGTGGCCTCAGTGTAGCAGCTCCCAGTGCTCCGGCCGAGGTGGGGTCTCCAACTCCACTTTCAACTGGAAACATCACCCGGCAGGAGAGCTGTGTGCTCGGCTCCGAGGGGGCGCGTTTACATTGATTTTCTGTGGCATCTGGAAATTTGCTGGGTTTGAAGAATAATTTTTAGCATGGTTTACTTTTTTGTTAGCCACCGCCCTTCGTTTCAGCATTTTGCTTTGTAAAATGTTAATTACTCTGTATTTCTCTGAAAAGTCTGCCCAACTCAGGGCTCTAAAGGAAAACACAACGGCTTTGGCATTTTTTTCGTGGTGTCCTTTCCTAGGGCACTAAAAGCAGAGATGCACTGCTTCCATTTTTGTCAGAATGCCCCGTAATAGAGTTCTCACCCCTCTTTATGTCTAATGAGGGCTTTGAGGTTTATTAGGGGAAAATAGCACACACCCCCTCAGCACTCAAATACAGGATTAGGTGGAGCTTACTTGAAAGTGTATATATAATATTGTTGTTCCTTGGCAAGTGTCTAATTCTCTTTCCCATAACTTCTAATTGACACAAAATCCTACAAAATTCAAGTGATGAAAGTCAGAGAATAGATGTGGATAAGCGAACATCCTTTTATCATCTCCACAGTTTTCAACCTGCTAAACTGGTGGATATTAAAAAAAATTTTTTTTCAGGGAAAAAGAAAATAAAACAAGTGCACCTTCACTGTTGTTAGTGTTTTCTTCTCATCGAAGGTAGACACATCATTAGATTTTTTTTTTCCTTTGTAGCAAAAGATGAGGAAATCAGAAATGAACAGCAGCCTTTTAACAGCAGCAAATCCCAAGACTTTTGAGATGGTTTTCTTTGCTTCTGTTTTCCCTCCTTTGCCCTTCAAGCAAAACAAAAAACAAAGATAAAAAAGAAGAAACACCATTCCTAGTGGAGAGTTTATTTTGTTGCCACAATAAAGGGGTGGAGACAGTTAATAGCTATTTGAGATGATAATGCTTAGTGATCCCATTCATTTAATCATAATCTTCAAGTGGTTTAAGATTAAGCTGTTTTTGGTCTCTTCCTAAGGACCTTTATATTAATTTACTTAGAACACTGACCAGACTGTCAATGTCTCCAAATTTCATTAAGTCGAACTGAGACAAATACAATGAGATTTTCATATTTTCTTCCTCTGTGAGACTATCTACTGGAATTATTTTTATTTGGATTCATCTGCAGTGGGGGTCACTTGCTTCCTTTTCTCTATTATAGATAGATACATAAAATATGTGTGTTAACGTATCCACACACCCACATACATATTTAAATGAACCAATATTGTTTACAGATAACTTCCCTTTCACTTCTGAGCTTAATGAAGACCTTTCAAAAAGTCAACTCCAGTGGCAGGAGACAGATTCTGCTTCACCCAGACCAGGATTTATGTTTAAAGTAAGTTTGAACGCCCTGAACTTCTTCAAAACAGACAAAAAATAATGAGAACAACTTGGAGTATAAATATTTAACTTTACCTCAGTTGTCACGACAGCCCCAGCAATTCTTCAAACACAACCGGAATGAGGCATCACTTCACTGGCATCAGACCATCAGACCGGGCTGCCTCCGCCTTGCCCTAGGAGCGCTCGTCCCCCGAAGCCCCCGGGTGCCCGTCCCAGAGCGTCCCCAAAGAGGAGGACTGGAGAAGGCGTGACGCGGGGCAGGGGGCGGCGGGGGGGGGGTTGCTCTAGGGAGAAGCAAGGCAAGAGAACGGATTTTTAAACTCTAAGGTGCTGATCGTCTGGCAAGAAATGAACATCAAGAGACCCACCTTTCCCCTGCCGTCTTCCCTGCCCGCTGTTCCTTCCCCTCATTTCTCAGAGCTGTTTTCACAAAATCCTGAGATCCCGTACCTGCAAAAAGCAACCCCCCCAAACTCCCTACAAACTAAAGTCGTTCCGCACTGCAGATTTACGCTCTTTCTGTGGGGTTTGGCTGCGGGCAGAAGACTTTCCGCGTCAGAGCTGCTCCGCCCGCTCCTTTCGCGGGACGAGAGGCTGGTGGCGGTAGCGGGTCGGCCGGCCAGAGGTTGTCCCGGCCCCCGCTACCTGCGCGCCCTCGTCTTACTGCGGTTAGAATCCCGGGAGGATGCACTGGGACGACGAGAAAGCGCCTCTGTGCACCGAAAAGATTGAAAAATAACCCCGACACTCTCATATAGTACCAGTCCCACACCTTGCACTGGCGTGAAGCACCCGATTAAGATCAAGGGTCAAAGACAGTGGCGGTTTATTTTGGTGCATTTCAGCTCCCCTTTCCGTTTCCAGCAAAATTGAGAACAAGGGCGGAGAAGGAACAGGGACCTTCGTGGGGGGAAAGACCTCGTGTGTGTGTGTGTGTGTGTGTGTGTGTGTGTGTGTGTGTGTGTGTGTGTAGGTAGGTAGGTAGGTAGGTAGGTACGGTGACAACTTTCAAGTACATTGTCTATTTAAAAACAAAAACAAAACCCGGACAGAGGCCGATATTTCTTTGCGGTGCAGGAAAGGGTCATTCAAGAAAAGGAACTGTCTGAATTCCGAAAGCGATTTCTCGGGAGTTTACTGAAAAAGTGAGAGCTCCCCGGGAGTTTAATTTGGCCAGGCTGTAAAATGTTGTTTTGTATTGGCCCCTTTCCCTATCAGATATCCATTTTAAAAAAACTACTACAGCATCTATTAAAAAACATTTCCTTGGACTAGAAATCTACAGCTCGGCAGAAAGAAACAAGCCAAGCAAAAACCCAGAGAATAAAGAGATTTAGAAAAACAAAAAAACAAAAACAACTGTGTCCCTTTCTTAGTCATTTGATAGTTTATAGTTTATTCCCCGGAGACCAAGTGAAGGTAGGGGTTCGTACTTTATTATTTTATTATTCGTATATTATTATTTATCATTTATTCACTTAAATGCTCAGCCTTGACAAACTGTTCCCCCACCACGGGGTTCTTTTGCAGAACCGAAGCGGGGGTGGTGGAACGAGTCAGGTGAGGGGGGGTGCGGGGCGCAGAAAAACACGCTTTGCTTCGCAGAGGGCTGACCCGCAGCAGTCTACTCCGCTGGCCAGCAGGGGGCGCTCTGATGTTATCTCTGGACCAGACAGCCGAACGGCTCCGAGCTGCAAGACAAGCTTTGCAGTTTTACGCAGCTGCAAAAAGAAGGGGAGGGGGGAGTGAAGCTCCTAAACCCTCAGCAGCTCTTCCACTTGGGTTATTTACCCTCTGTTCGGCAACATACCCATGTGTCACTTTACCTACCCACCCCGCTTATAGTGCACCCCCCCTCTCCATCAACCCCTTTTCACCTGCATCTATGAAGCACATGTATAATCTCTCTCCTTAGCCCTGAAATATACATTAATGCAACTTATTAAATGCGACGACGAATAGTCAACATTTTTTTCGCCTGTTAGTTCCGCTGATCCAAGCAGGATTTATTTGCAGATCTCACATCCCGGAGCCATAATGCGTGATTTTTTCCCCTTAAATAAAATTGGTCAAATGTTGACAACCTTTAAGCCAACCTAACACTCAAGATTAGTGATGGGAAACTAATGAGAAAATATCAGATCGCTCGGCCTGAGGGCTGCCAATTAAATCTTCGCTGATTGAAAAATAAAGGCGGACTTGGGGTGTGAGCCCAGCTCAACTTCAACTATTAA
Source organism: Balaenoptera musculus (assembly GCF_009873245.2). Classification (NCBI taxonomy): domain Eukaryota; kingdom Metazoa; phylum Chordata; class Mammalia; order Artiodactyla; family Balaenopteridae; genus Balaenoptera; species Balaenoptera musculus. The sequence goes on along the minus strand of NC_045786.1, from coordinate 95,203,520 downwards.
TTTAACATGTTGCCGGGGTCCGTGCCTTCTCTCCTCTAAACTGCTTCCCGTAATAGACCTTCCTCCTCCCCCATCCTTCAACCTAAAAGCCAAATGTTATTTCTCCGAATATTTCAAGAGGTCCAAATCAGGATGATCATTTCTTACACGGTAAATATTAGGCCTTTAAGCAATATGATTTAACTAATTAGAAAATTTACATCATTAAGTCTCAGGGAGAGAAAAAAAGAGAAACAAATCTGCCAGTCATTTTAAAGGAGACAGGCACTATTGAAGTGTGAAGAAATCGGCTCTAATTCAAAAAGGCAATCGGGCAGAAAAAGCCCTCAACATTACCCTGCTAGTTATTAATCAGAAAGGGCTCTCTCTCCTCCCCACTCCCCCTCCTCTCTTAGCACTGAGTTTAAGTTCGTTTTTTTGCCAGTGGCCCATGTCATATTTATATTGAGGTTTTGTCTGCTAAAGGATGGAAATCTGAAAATGTTTCAATATGAAGAAATCAGAATCCTCAAAGGAAAAAATATTCACAGAATCACCTTTCTTCCAGACAAGTAAACCTGTTATGATAAACAATCCTCAACCCCTCTTTATTTTTTTTTTCATTCTTTCGTTTTTTCTTCCCATTAAGTTCCTATTTTGAAACCTGCTTGGTGAGAACTGAAGTCTTTGTGTCCTGCTCCCCTCCCCCTCCTTTCTTGCACCCCTCCTGCCAAAGTGAGAAACTTACACTGAAAGCAGAAAAGTACAAATACATTAACAAAGCCCCACTCACTTGATAAAAAGGCCATGGTCTAGGCGTACATGTCAGGAATCTAAGGGAAGGGGAATCAAGCCGGTGGGTCTCTGGACAAAAGATGATGAACTAGAAATTCCCCCCACCTATGTATAATAATTGATAAGAGTATGTGATTAAAGTGAAAAAGAAAGTCAGGTAGGTGAGAATTATTTTAAAGTGCATCATTATGTTGTGTGGCTTTTTCTCAATTCCCCCCTTCTCCATTCAAGCTTAAAACAGCAGCCTCATTATAGCTAGGTGCCCCTTCCCACCTTACTCTTACTTAAGCCCTTGGTGCACCACACACATAGCCCTGGTCTTCTCATTCCCAGCAAATTAACTGAAGAGGGAACCGCAATGGAACTTTGTGAGTAGCTCCATTGGGAAACTCAGGCCCTTCCTGGCATCTCTGAGGACTTGTTCTCAGACACTGGGTTAAGAAAAAAATTAATAGCAAGCTTTAGGTATTCAATTTCCCTTCATTATTTTTTATTTTTAAATTACAAAGAGGTCCCAAAGCCTCATTTTTCTGCCTTGTTCTATTCTTTTATTGGGTACCATTCTAGCCTCATTTTCTTAACCTCCTTCTCCGCCTTACAATCTAAAAGTTTCACAACCTTGCTTCCCACCAAGTCCCTGGGCCTGGAATTCTCAAGTCTTTGGGCTTCTGCTGGCCTGGAACAACTCTCCAGCGTTAGTTCAATGCCATTCTTCACCTTACCAGATTTCAACTTTGCAGGATAGAGCAGTAGCAGATCTGGGCTATTAACACACCACAGTTAATTCTCTGCGGGAACTTTTACTAGGTGGGACGTGTGGAAGGAGAAAACATCTGTAAACAGTGAGCGCTCTTGAGGGTGGGGAGAGAGTTCTGACATAAGAGGTCAGAACACATATAAATGTTCGCAGAATTTGTGAAAAAACCAGTTCGGAGTTAAATTTTGGCGAAATAAGGAAAGGAAAGAGCATGGGGGGACATTGGGAAGAGTCTAGAATGCTCCCCCAATTTAGCTTTCTTTCTGACCGTCACGGAGCAGATGGGAGTCGAATGTGCTCCTCTTCGAGAAAGATTAGAGTAAAATGGACACTTCTGTCACTTTCAGGAGGCGGGACACAGAGAGGTGAATATATACAAGACAATGGCCTCTGGCGCTGGAGGGCTCCCCTGGCGGGCTCCCACCCTTTGCCCAGTCCCTCTCGGAACGCTCCTTACCTTTGTTGCTTGGATTTGATCTGACACACTGGATGTTCCTGGGCTAGGTTCTTTGAGAGGAAAAAGACCACGAGAATCAACCGGTCTCCTCCTGCATCTACTCCGAAGCCAAGAAGCATTACAATAAAATTTACAGCGCTTTTAACAACTCGCAAGTAAAGCATTAAAATTCTCTTTAATTGAGAAAATATTGATTTTTAAGTCTAGAAAAAGCGAAATCGTACTTTAGTTGCAAACTTTCAAGCGGGAATATAGCGTACTATGTGGCCGTATTATGGATCCACTCTTTATACACATGCAACATCACATCTTTAATTGCGCTACTTTATAAAGTGATAAAGACAAAAGATAACCCGACTTAGGCAAACGATTAAGGAAAAAAAGAAAAGAGGACCTAGAATAATTTCCTTTTCCAGTTATTTATAAAAGAATTGTCTCCTTTTCTGAAGCAGGGGAAAAAAAAAAAAAAAAGCCCAAAGGGGAGGAAAGAAATAAAAAGAACGGAAAACCACAGACCAGTCTAAAAGCAACTCACATTAGCAAATCCGTTGATATTCTTTACCAATGAAGGAATGAAGCCAACACATTTAGAGAAAATGCATTCACGGACAAAATTGCATCCTCCTTTAAACGAAACAAACCTGGGTCTTTTTTCTTCCTTTACTCCCCCGTCCTGTTTTGGGGAGGGGGGGGCAGAACCCATTGGTGGATAGGGAAGGGAAAGAAAATCAGGCTTTCTGTGTTATTTCTGTATCGGTTTTTGGTATTATAGAGGAGTAAAGAAGTTTTTGTGTGGTGGTTTTTCATTGATCAGTCACTCTGAGCTAATGTAATTATCCTCATCAATAGGAGGCTGCAGAGAGAATCATTATGTGGGTGACATTGATAAATGATCGCCCAGGAACGGCCCTCTCGCGGGCAACCCCACATCTGACCCTCCCACACACACAATGTAGTCATAGAAACACCTAGAGAACCTCGGGCACCGCCGCGGAAGGGGCAAGAGAGGGAAGAAAAGCCTCTGGCATCCGGGGCGGGGGTGAGGGCGAAGGGGGGCGGCCAGTCCCAGATCCAAACCAGTTCTGGCGACAAAAACAGCCAACGGCGGGGACGGAGGAGGGCGTTGCGGGAGGGAGAATCCCCCTTCCCAGCATCAAACCCTCACACAGTTGCTCACAACAAAGTGAAAATCCGCCCTCCAGACGACCCATTCCTCCACACCTTTACCATGTGTGCCCTCACTACCAACAACATCTGATGTTTGCCGAGACACACGTTCAAGTAGGTTTCTCCAAAGGAGTTAAATAATTAGGGGACAAACCTGTAGGCATCTCATTCTCACGAGGCTCCCTTCCCCCGCCCCCGTTCAAAAAACTCCAAACAACAAACCAACCAAACCCACAAACCTATCTGAACAAAGACAGCAGCTGGGCGACCCCCTCACTGCGTCCCCCCCAGTTATTTACTGGGTGACCCCCCTCCTTTCTCTTCACCTCCTAACCCAGTGCCTCTGATTATGAGATAATGGATTTTGCGATTGTTCCTATCAGGGGGAAAAAAAAAAAATCTCCACCGAACCCCCCGTTTTCATCTTTTGACTGTTTTATTTAAGCCAATGGGAAAGTATTGAGAGCCGTAATTGATTCATAATGATCCATAAATCGATGTCGGAGCGCGGGGGGTGGGGCTGGAGGTGTATGAAGAGTAGAGGGGGGAAAGCTGTTTATTTATTTTATTTCTAAAGCTTCAACTAAAGTAGCTTCGACACTGCGGGGGCTGGAGGGGAGGAGCGAATGGGCTCTGCCGGGTCATCCATCATCGCTGTCACCCAGAGTCTGCCCCGAGGAGCCGTAGACGCAATCTCCCTTCTGTCTCTACACCGAAACTATTAATATTAAAACCTCCCTTCAAACACTGCCCCGACGGTCTCCATTCTCATCACAATCTGACCGGCCTCCCCCATCAGGCCCGCGTTGCCCCTGCGCCAAGCTTCCTCCCAGCCCGGCCCCGACGGAGGGAACTCCAGCGGCGGCGCACGACGCCCTTAGTTGATTATGGCGACTGCTAGGTGGCCCTCCTCGCCCCCGTCGATCTGAAGCACGTCTGTCTATCTCTGTCTAACACACACACACAACGCGCACACGGAAGGCCAGGTGAGGGCCGGGGCGGCCGGCGCGGAGGGGGAGAGTGTGCACTCCCGCTGCCCCTGCCCAAGCCCCCCGCACGCACGTCTGCACCGACCCGGCTCGGTGGGCGGCGGGCGGGGGGCTGTGGCTGCGAAGCCGGCACATCCAGACACCCAGACACCGGCCCTTCTCACACAGTGGCAACTTGCAGCGGAGGTCCAGGCTCCTTATCAAATTGCTGGCCTGCAAGACTAATGGGGAACTTGTGGAGGACCCCTGTCCAGTCCCTTTGAAGGAAGGTCCCTCCTCTGACAGCTGCTAGAGATATTAGCCACATTTCCCTTCCCAAATCTGCTCTGGGTTAACAGGCCCACAGGGGTGGGAGGGGGCGAGGAGGCCAGGAGGATCCTGATGGACGCTTCTCTGCAAATCTAACCAGGGTGAGCTGGGGCGAGTGCGGGGCGCTGACCTGGGGTGGGGGGAGAAGGGCGGGTGGGCGGAAGACACACACTTCCCTGATCTCTTCTCTCATTTTCCTTCAAAACGTGGCTTCTTGCTCAATTCCCAACCCTTAACAGATGGCGACTACAGTTCTCTCAGAATTTCTTAAAGAAAGGGAAACCTTTGGAATTTATTTCTGCTTTTGCTTTTCCATATAAATAAAAAAGTGTTTTTATATTACTCTTGTTTTGGAGAACATAAGCAATTTTATTCAGACTACAGTATTTCCTTTAACACTATATGGTTGTCAAAACACCATTCCCAGTTTCTTTGCTTTTGACAGCTGAGTCTTTCTTAAATATACCCAAATCGGAACTCTTTATACTAAATAGTAAACCCGAGATAGGAGCAAGTGCCTTCCGAGGTGGTATACAAAAAAAAGCATTATAAAAATTGGACAACTCTTACCACCTCTCTGTCTTAGCTTATGGAGGGTGGGGGGGAAGCAAGGAAATGCAAACAAATATTATTACAATTATTATTCACCTCCAAATATTTAAGAGGGTTAAGGTTAATGTAATAGGGTGTGAAGTTGTTAAAGAAATCAAACCTGAGATGATTTTATTCATTAAAACCAAGGATAGAGAGTTCTGGGATCTAAACTGCGATGAAATAGCTTAATAATAATTTCATTAAACACTTTCTAAACATGAGCCAACTACCAAGTAAACCCTTCAGCATTTACTCTACTGAGAGGAAAGGAAGAAAAACTTGGCCAGAAATTTTTTTCAGCTGACGTGAGAGTTAATTTATAAATGAAGAACTTGTCAAATTTTACGTACAAGCATTTAAGTTAAAAATATACAAATATTTAAATTTTGCAAAAAGACTCCAGGTGAAATTGGACAACAAAAATGAGAGGGAAGCTCTCTCTATTCCAAGTGGCACAGAATTTCTCCATGAACAGTTAGCTTGCATCGGAAGTGTTATTTCTGTGTTTAAACAGCAGAACATTAATTAAACTAGTAAATGGATTTATAAAAATTCTACCTAAAAATGATACAATAGAAGTTTATTTCCTTGTTCCTTTGTATACAACTTCTATTAATGTCTGCTTGTTTGTTTGTTTGTTTTGCAATGGGAAGATGGAAGAACCCAAAATAAGATACAAACTTGAATTTCTGGGATAGTAAATGATTTCCCAATCAGGCTGACATCACACAACTAAGCTAAAGTTTAAAATAGTATCCCTTCTGAACATAGGGTTCAAAGTTTGGGTGTTACAAAGTTCCAGGATAGTATATTTATTTGCGAAATTGAGGGGGCATGCAAATACCTCACACCTTTTTTCACTTTGCGTACTTTAGCAGGCATGGCTTGTGCAGTATCATCAAGCTAATGACAGAGATGTTCAGGAAAGTTGCGTGGAACTTTGAAAATGGCATTACATTGCCTGTTTTGTTGTTGTTTTAGAAAAAAAGTTTAAGTTTAGTGAGCAAATCATCACACTAGCGTGCCTGCACATGGAGCTGTCTGAAATAAAAAGACATCATACTATAATTTATATTAAATATTAATGATTAAGTAATCTCTTCAACTCAGGATTTCAGACTCCATAGAAGTTGTTTACTCACCTATGAACATCTATATGTAAATTTTAATTTACATATTCAACAGTATTTTAGTAACTAAGAGAGAAAAAACACAGGTAGATGAATTATCTTTGAGCACAGACGTTAGTTATTTCTGATGATGTAAAATTAACCCCGAAAAAACCCTTTATTCTGGCAGAGAATGAACATGAAAAGCTTTATCTGAAAGTATTTTTTTTTAACATAATGCATCTAAAGAGGAGGTTGGACGTGTTGGTGATCTTTCAACCTGGCTCATAACACACGCACACACACACACACAGTTTCGTACCTTTAGAAGTTTTCTGCTGGTAGAATTTATAGGCCAAATATATACTGAAAGCCTACAGAGATGGTTACCTTAAAAAATTGTTGGTAAGTTAAGTTTCAAATATACTAGATTTCTGGGGGCAAAGCCATCACCTACTTTCAATCCCAAATATACAGTAGGTACTGTGCCACCTTGCCTTAAAACTATTAAAAACACAAAAGCCTAACAAAAAATCAAAAATGAAATATTTATTACCGCATTTTGTGACTTAACACCTTTTTTTTTAACATAACGTCACAGTCCTCATACAAGTATTTTAATGTAAATTTGACAAAGCTTAAAGGTAACAGCATTTTCTTCTAGTGAGGAACACGTGCTGAGAAAAGAAGAATTCATGGACATACAATACCAATTCCACAGCAGATCTGATACTAGCAAAAACATTCTTTTTTTTTTTTCAATTGAGGTAAACACATAGAATATCTAACATGAAACAATTAATAGACCGAACTCTGTACGAAGTTTGTTACAGTATTCTCTTGCTCCTTTTTATCCTCCAAGCTTTGAGTCTCGGATAAAGTCCTAGTTGTGGTGCTATGACCATTAATAACTTTTTTTGTGTGTTGAGGAAAGCTGCCCAACTTAAGACTGTTTTGTCCACAGCCAAGGCTTAGAACTCCTGGAAGAAGCTCCTGCTCTGTCTTTAAATCTTCACTGGCAAGCTCTTTGAAGAAGAGTCCCCCAAAATAATAATAAGAATTGGCTTATGAAGCACAAACTATAAAGATCTGTTTGAAACTAAAGGACACATTTATGGAGGAACAAAGGCCGGGCATGAAAACACATTCTTGAAGCCGGAGTCCGAGGGATGAGGTTTAGCCAGACGTTCACCATGGTCTCCAGCATGGTTCTTTTTTCATTGGCCCAACAGGTTTAAAATATACCACAGTCTCTCCTGGATAGTGAATTCACTGATGAACCAAAACAGTCATTCTTTTGGGAACAACACACATAGTGTGGAAAACAAGGATATATTTTTTTTTTCTCTTCTAAAACTATTTGAGGCAACATAACGGAGTGATCAACAGAAATGTACAAGTTTAACTTAGTTCCTATGTTTATACTACAGTAGTTATAACTCTCGGAGTCTTTTTCCAGAGGATCTTTACATGGACAGAATTGTCTCAGTGAGCCCATGATTTCACATTTGTGTTCTTGTCTCATTGGTCCTCTGTTGCTTGATGAAAAATGACAAAAAGTAAAAAATAATCACAGCTGTCTGGAATTTCATATTGAGTGTCAACATCTGGTCAAAGTTCAGAAAGTCTTAAAATAGTTTTTGCGTGTGTTTCCTTTTCCCTTGAGTTCCCTTATACTATTGGGCATGAATGTCCATAACCTGTCCGCCAACATTGGGATCTACAGAATTTAACATTGTGGGACTCTGTGCTGACATAGTCATTCCAGGGTGGGAAGGGGGTCCTCCGTGCATCATCATGGCTGGGTGGTGGGGATGGCTTGGCAAATATGAATGCATTGGGGGTCCATGTCTTAACTGAGTAGGGTGTGGGGTCATCTGGGGAGGAGTGTAACTTGGCTGTGCCATACTCATTCCCATAGGACCACCCTGAGAAACGTACTCCCCTGGCATGCTCTGCAAACCTGAAAAGAGAGAGGCAAAAAGAAAGCAGGTCAAATTCCTAGACATTTTTATACTTTACCCATCAAAGATGAAAGGGAAAAAAAAAAAAAAACAACAGACACTGCAAATCTTATATCTAAATTTAGCTGCAGATTCTTGCCAATGTTTGCAGACATTCAAATTGTAGTTTGCATTTAATTTCATCGCACAGCAGTATAATGCAACACAACAGAACTAAATATTTAATGCAACTAAATGTCATAAAGTGGAACTGTTTTTCAAAATGGTATTCAGTACATTTCTTTGATAAATGCAATAAGAATATAAATTCTAAGTCGAGTTTTATCAGTTAACTGTTGATATATCATTTCTTTTCCTTTGTTGCATTTATAGAAATGGACAAAAATTATAGATATTAAAATAAAGTTGACATCTTATCATATCTGTATTTCTTCATGAAAAATGTATTGTACAAAACATTATGGCATATTCATTTTGAAGGGATGGGCTTTTATGTATATTTAAAATGAAGCCCCCTTTTGAATTAGAGGCATTCTTATAGCAGTACACCCAAGAGATTGTAAAGGTCAGAGGTAAGAAGTCAAAGTAAGGTCATATGACATGCCCAGTAGTTTATGTCTGAAAATTCCAAAAAAAAAAGAATGCCTTGAAATGAGGAATAAAATATAACACTTCTAGAAATTCTTAATCAAGACACACGAGATTTGAAGTTGTGAGTTAAAATGTTGGGAAGTCATCAGTTGAAGGATTCTGATTTCTCTTGCAAGTCACCTGTTCATTGAATTAAGGTTATATTATATTTATTGTTGCCCATCCCCAGAGCTAAAAGGACAGCTTTATTCACCTCTATTTAACCTCCAGTACATACAGTTGAAAAGCTGAACAGATGTTTTTGACACTGTAAGCTGGTAATCTAAAGGCTTATACGCTGCAGTCATTTTGTTAAGTAGATCCGCAGTCCATTATTAAGAGAAGTGGCAAAACCATCTAAAGACAATAACACAGCCTGCATAGTCCCAGCTCTCTGTTTATTCTACCACAGCAGCCTGCTCAATGGATGATGATAATTAAGTACCAAATATACCATATTGTCTGGCTGCATAATCAAATCAAGAGAGGATAATATTCTTCTGTATTAAGCTATTAATGTAATTGGTCATGAAGCATAAAATATGTTATGTAATTAAATAGGCTAGAAATTATATGGCCTATATTAAGAATTATCCAAGCTGAGCAAATGTTTTCTCTATAGCTGTTTTAGGGAACATTGCTTTCTACATTTTTTGACTGCATTAGTAAAGGAAGAAAGGAAGGAAATTGGCTTCATCAGTGGTGTGCCATGGTGACCCCCTGAGATCTCATATAAAACGTTGGCCTCTATTTACATATGGAGCATGATTTAATCAAGGTACGTGTTGTTATATTCAGCCTCATTAAACAAGGAAGTTTCGATGTTATATGAATTTTTTTATGCTCTGGTGTCTTCAGCAAAGGATATGTCTTGTTGGTAGACTCTGAATTTTTTTCAGATGTCAAAAACACTTGAAGCTTTAAAGTCTAATGGGTTTCTTAATCCAACTGCAGCCATTCAACCTCAGTGAAAAATCCATTCCTTCATATTCAGTTGCTCCTAAATGTCTTTCCCTTTAAATTTATTGACTGACTTTCCTGTCTTTCTGTCTCATGTCGAAAGTCAGTAGGCACATGTAAAAAATAATCAAAACACACCGACTCCCTAGTGAAGAATCAATGGTGTCACTGCTGTCATATATCTAGACTAGGCATAATGAACTGCAGCATTTCATCTTTGCATATAAGATAATTTGGGCATCAATCGTGTTCTGACAGATTTATGTCACTCAAAGGACAGTTCTACTTTTCCTTTTTTTTTTTATCGCTTCATTGAAGCCTGCTTAATTTCTCTCAGTCAACTGGTGCCCCCAAGACGTTATTTTTATTCTTAAATGTCCAATATCCGCCCGATGTCTGTGTTTGTGCTCATCGGGGCCTCAGTAAATAGGCTAAGAGGCAGTCCCCCCTGCTTAAGACACACGCAGGCTTGTCAGTTGGCCTTTTCTAAAGTGTGTATCTGTGTCATCTGTGCCTTCGGAGATGGTGATATATATTTAAAAACAGGTCCTTAGTTTGGAAAGGCATGCAGTTATGGGCAAGGAAAAATAAAATGGGGGCAAATTATAAAAAATAAAATAAAGTCTCTGCAGTGACAGTGAAGACAGGTCGCACCCGACTGTACTTACTTCCCCCTGGCTTTGCGATTGCTTTACATGGTGAAGGTTACATGTAGTGCCATTGCCCATCCATGCCCATATTCATGCCCATTCCACTCATAGGTCCTAGAAAGGAGATAAAATCCGAGAAGAGGCCGGAAAATCAGCAATAATTGATGGTAAAAAAAATAGGAGGAAACTCAGATTCCTTCTCACTTTTTGCCTTGGTTTAAAAAGAAAAAAAAAAAAAAAAGAAAAAGGATGTGTATGGGGCAGAGTAAAATGGTACTGCTGTCAACTCTTTACTTTTTAAAGAGGATCCTTTTCCCCCACCCAAGGGAAAGAAAGCAGACAGAGCAGGCAGCAGGCAAATGTTAAACCCACCATGAGCGTGGGAGAGTAGAGTGGATGAAGAAGGCTGGTGGAGAAGGTGATACTTCCCAGGGAAGCCCAGAGGAGGGATGAGCAAACCTACCTGCAGGCCGGATTCCCATGTGTTGTTGACCATCCAACACAAAGCTCCCCATGGGCTGACCCTCTGGACTATACGCTGCTCCTTGGCTCACTGAAGGATCAAGAAGAAAACCTGATTGTAGTCATTCGAGGACACAGAGGAGAAAGAAGAAAAGATATACCAAACAATCAGCAATTGTTCCTGCTGCAGCACTGAAACGTTACAGCAACAACGTGGTTGGCGCTTGAAAAAGGGGGGTGTGGTCTGTCTGTGTGGTTCTAGGATTGAGGTAAGATGAGTGAGTGGCTTTAAAAAAGGTTCTGGAGGAAAGACTTCACCAGTCTGTTTAACAGGTGGGTCACCCTCTGTAGCTTTTGCTTCTCGACTTCTTTCTCGATTGGGGGAAGAGGGACAGGGAATCTGATGTATAAATATTGCCACGTGCTATTAAGTTAAGATTTTGTAATCCTGCATCTCTGGTGGCTTATAAAATTTCACATCAGACACAAACACTTGATATTCGAGCACAGTTTTACAAGGTTAAACAGACTCAGTGGAACATTTGCTTTTTCACTCATACCAAAGAAAATGTAAACGTGGTAAATTTAATATTTCAATTGTTTTATATTCTTCTCCAACAGGTCCCCGGCCTCCATTAGTGGAACGATATTTCAGTGTTAGTGGGGAAATTTTGCCAAAGGAAATTAATTTTCTTAAATTCTTTAAACTGAGGCCACAGTTTAAATCTCCATCCCTTTGGACACCCTCGTGAGTAACAACAGTCATCACCTACATGGAAAATAGTTTTCTTTCCCGTAGACCTTCTCGCAGGACACCACAAGTCCTCAGTGAACTAAGGAAATGCCTATTTCGAAGTAGAATGATTAGGAGTTCATGGGGATGGTTCTGACAGTACTGTGTAACGATGGCTTTAGAGAAACAGAGAGACTCTGTGAGAAAAACCCACATGTGTTTTCGTGGGATGGATGGGAAGCATTTTAATAAAAAATAATGCTGGCAATGCAGCAGGTCAGGCTTTAATAGAATATTATGAATAGTCAATGCAAATGAATGGATACAATGAGTTTAACAGGGGATGTTCCAGGAGTGAAAGCAATGCGCACACCAAGGAATTGTGGGTAGGGAGAAAATGAGAGTGTGCTAATGATTGGATGCAGACAAGCAATGAGTAATTCCAGAGCTCACAGTCAAACAAACTGCTTGTGGCACTAATACTTGTGCCCAATTACCAATTCAGAAAGAAAATAAAAAGCAGTGTCAGTAGAGTCAGGGTGGGAAATCTCCAATTAGCACCAATTAGTGAAGTTGCTTCCTAGAATGGAATTCTGGGGACATTAAAAAACAAATCCTCCCAGAATGCCTGATGGAAGCATTTCTTTACCAGGTGATGAAACTCCTGAAGTATAACTTGATGAGGATTTGTGCCTGTGGGATGTGAACACAGATATGAGTTGGAACTTGCCTGCTCGATTTGACTGGTCAATCATGGGCTGTACTATTCTTCTTCTGGCATTAATAAACCTGAAACAGAACAGAGACGTCCAGTCAGCAAATGCAATTTGTGTGCTCCGTGAACACCTCTGCACGAACGCTGCGGAGGATACAATACAGTCAAACATCTACCGAAAATTATCTTTTTAATTCAAAGGCAATTTTCCCTCTCCATGTTCAAAAATAGCTGACTGGATCATCTCCTCCATCATCTCATAATCAACTCAAAGCTGACGTGCTAAAAAGGCTCAGGAAGGGAAAAAAGTTTTCCCTGAGAAAACTTCTATTAATTTGCAATTGTGCTTCTGCCTCTTGAACAAGTCGGAATCTGGTTAAAGTTCACAGGCTGGAAGATTTTCCCCCTTTCCCTAAACTCGCCATCATAGGGAGACCCAGCCTCCCCTTGCAGCTGGTCATAAATGGAGACCAGGCTCTGGCACTCGGCTTTCACAAGGTATTGTTAGGTCAGCAAAGCCATCAATTAGGCTGTCTGAAGTTTTATCACCAACACAGCAGTAATAAGTGCTGGCCAGAAAGACTTCTGCTCTTCGGCAACTCCTGCAGTTTAAGCCTGTAAAGTTAGGGGTCACTTAGAGGTCAGTGCCAGCTGGGGGCGGCCTTTCCAGTCTAAGCTGGGACACCCAGGGCAGGGATAAGGTAACTGCCAACCATAAACCCAGCCACCTTTCAACCCACTAGAAAGGCAGAGCCTCAGGTACACATGGTTGATATTAGAGTGCAAGAAACATTTTCAAATCAGGTGGTAGCTGAATCACAGGAATGTAAAGGAGAAGCACTTATTTCGTATAGAAGCCTGGATCTAATTTTGCTGGAAATCCAAAAATAAGTGCCTACTTCATGTTACTTTAATGTTTAATAATGCCCATCAAATATTCATGTACAGAGTAAGATGATAAGAAATCTCCTTTATTTCTCCAAATTTAATAAAAACAAAACAATTTTCTACCATTTGCGAGTTACCCCTGTCCCCACGCATTTAATGACATGCATTCCCCACGCGCTTGAGCTGATGCACAGGATTCACGGGATGCATGTTTTCAGGGGGGACATGGAGGGAGGGGGATGCCTAGCATATAGCTAGCTGTTCCTGCAAAATATACCCATGGATGACGTTTCCCAGTATTCCCAGTTTCAAATCTTAAGTGCAGGGGGACTTCATGATTAATGAGTCTACATGGGGTCACAGGCAGGAACTGAAAACTCATTCTTTGAAATTAGCCAGGAAAATTCTAGCGTGTTGGCAGCTCTGCGCTCCTATGGCGTTCAAGTCCCTTCTGTGGAGGACAGCAGCCCACACCCGCCGTTCAGGCCTCCTGTGGGCACTCTGGTGGGAATACAATTAGACTGAAGAAAAATAGCCTCTAGAAAACCGAAAGAGTCTTTTGCATATGGGGTTTGTTTGGCAAACAATGAACTTCTTTATTACTTAAGAAAGCGTAGCTCAGATGTCACACCCCCTCAGGTTTGGGGAAGAAAGTGACAGCTTATGAGAGGTGAAAACAAAAAAGAGAGTGGAAACTGCATATTTATTCCCACTGGGCACCTTAAGTGGTGCTGAGGAATATCTGACCAGATAGATCACAAAGCCTTCCAGAAGTATCCCTCAAATCAGAGAAGGAACTTAATGGTCTACTCTTTTCCTCACTGCTTTTACTGGGACCAAGGAGGACTGACCTGAGAGTTCCACCCCCAGATCTCTTTTCATCAGCTCAGGTTAAGACCAATTGAGATGCTCAAGAGAGGAGAAGCCTTTCCTCTGCTCCTTGAAGTTTCTAATGGAGGACACACATGGCAGGGGTTTCACCTCTTTTTATGTGCTACTAATCCCGGTTTTGTTTTTTTCCTATAGGCCAACTCTTTAGGTAAAATGAATTGCTATTTTTTCCCTTTTTAATTTCACCCTTTTACTCTTTTATTATTTACATCTGGAGGTTGTTCGCTTATTTATGTCTTTCTCTCCAGTTCCCCCAAACACTCCCTTCCTCACAGAGCTGCAAGGAATCATGGTCCTTAGTTCTCAGCAGGAGAACTCCACACTGTCTTCAAACAAATAATTACGGGGAAGGTTAGAGGTTCACGCAAAGGTCATTTCTTTGGATACTAGTCAGAATGTTTACATTAGTAAAAACGGGGTCCGCTCAAAAGGTTGTTCAATGGGGGATCCACAACAATGCAGAACATTAAGAAAAGCAATCTGTGTGCTCCCAGGTCTTTATAGAAGCGCTGAACTTGGAAATGCCACTCCAGTGTTACATTTTCAACTAGTTACCATGGCATGGACTGAATGTTCACTAGCAGTTATGGCGATGGCCTTTCTTCGCCCAGTTCTACTAAACAAATAGGCAGAGAAGCCTCTGAAGGTTTTCACTAGATCCTTTTACAAAGGGTCATAAGAGATTTTGCTTTTTTCACTAGGGCTCCCGGTGAGCCTCTCTGAATTGTTGCTCTCAAACAATGTTTGTGATCGATAGGGCTGTATCTTGCCAGATTCCTGATTCTACCACATTCTTTCAAATCATGCAGAATTTTAAAAACATATGGGCCCCAATTTTTCAGAAATCTCTTAACATACAACTCCTGCCAATTGTCAACTCCCCTGATCTTGGGATATCTTACAAACACCATAGATGTTACTATTAACATTACCAATTAATGAGCTGACTGTAAGAACACTTTAACACTAAAAAATGAAATTACCCCACTGCACTGATGAGCCACAGGCCACTCTTAGAAAACACACCCATGTACATAAAATGAAGCCATTTAATTATAGATTCAAACAATCAAATTAAGAGTAATTTTTATTTCTTTAATATCAGTAATGTGAAATTTCCAAATATGGTCTTTCCCCAAAATTACATAACATGAAAATTTTTTCCACTTCCTCTGATCTATATTTTAAAATGAAGTTATTCAGTGCTCAAACAGTAAACAGAATATCAAGTTTTGATTCCACTTAAAATCTGAAGAGTCTAAGTTGAAAACAGACTGATCTTCCATCTTTCAAGGTCCAAGCTCCATTCATATGGAAAAATGCAACTCACTGGTTCAAAGACAAAAGACATCTTAAAAGGCTCAAAAGGTTTCTTGGCTATTAAATGGGTCTTACAAAATAACATTTTGATGAGTTAAGTGTAAATGAATCAGACACATATGGATTAAGTTATCCTTGAATTTCACACGGGTTTAAAAACTAAGGGGAAAAGAGGGTGTTGGCAAAAACATTTTGGACTTTGCCAAACCCAAAACATTTGAAAAATTGCTGAAGACATCCAACTAACCAAAATGCAGCAAGCTGCACCCAACTTTAATGAAAACCCCCGCAAGTTATTTCCAATCCAAAGACTGTTAGGTTTTTCATCTGTATCTGATATTAAAAAATTCTCTAAGTTGTAATGTCATCCCAGAATGATTTTGAAGTTGAAGACATATACTTTTCTATTGGTACAAACTATTTTACCCGAAATCACAAAGTCTTCTTAGATAGCTCTTAAAAGCATTCTGAGGTTTGTACAACTTGCGTATAAAATATGCCATCTATGATAAATGCCATAAATGTGCTAGTAAGCCTAGTGCCTTATCCAGATTTCACTTAAAAAATATTTTTCATTAGCCTCATTGTGACTTTTTTTAAGGGCTAGAGATAATTCCATTAGTGACTCCTTAGGGAATGAGTACCCTAAAGTACACTAGTTCCATTGATTTGTATTGAACACAAAGTTAGTATCCAGGCTCGCAAAAGCTCTGGAGAGGATCTACTAAGACTATCTACTTTCTCATTAAATTTTACTAAAATAGAAAATGAATTAGTATGTGTGATCCTTAAAAATTATATACTTAGACGGTTAGTTTAAAAATAACTTAATTATAGAAATAAATTCAATGACTTTCCAAGAATCATGAGGCCTTTTTGAGTCAACTTAGAGTGAAAATATATATATATCTCTATATATTAAAAAGAATAAACCCAAGAGAGGAAAATATCATTGAAATTTCATCTTATCTTGTTGGAGAGAGGTCTTGTGGAGACCTCTCCCACAACCCCACCTTAAGCCCCAACAAAAGAGCCAAACATTTCTGCAACCAAAATCTGACCGCGGTGATTTTTTTTTTAAAGTGTTTTCACTCCCCAGCATATTTC
This sequence comes from Balaenoptera musculus, assembly GCF_009873245.2. Classification (NCBI taxonomy): domain Eukaryota; kingdom Metazoa; phylum Chordata; class Mammalia; order Artiodactyla; family Balaenopteridae; genus Balaenoptera; species Balaenoptera musculus. Next base: position 95,187,044 of record NC_045786.1, on the reverse strand, counting down.
AGACTGATAGAAGTAGACTTAGGTGTCATTCCTGATTGTCGGTTGATTCCTTTTCCTTTCTCTTTCTCTCTCTTTTTAAATGGCTGATAAATCCCTCTTTCTGGTTCACTAACTTCATGCCCCACCTGGTAACCCGTTCCTTTCGGCAGCATTCCTTTTGTTAGAAAGTGCAGGCTTCCACGGAGTCAACTGGAAAGATGCCAGCCCTGAAACCCTCTGAGGGGGAATCAAGAATCTCCAGAACTGAAGCTTTTGCATGGTTTGGTCTGGTTAAGGAGGGGGGCTGAACTGCTGAAGAGGGATCCGATCAATTGGGAAGAGGTGTTATAGGCAGCTTGGTGATTGGGGACCTGTTAAAAAATGAAAAACCTCTGTTTCTCCACTTTCCCCAGCCATGGGACTCATCAGTGAAGGTGCTTATTCGCAAAGCTCGCTACTGGTTGGGGTGTGCAGCAATGAAGCCTCAACAGGGGCAAGTCAGTTATCAAGTTTCTTCATTTTTTTTTCTTAGTTCACAAAGAAAGCATGTCTTTTTCTGTGTGTGGTTATGGCTAAGAGTGGGGCTTTCTCAATGAGATACATTGAAAAGGCTGAATCAGTGAATTAAGCAGGTTTAATGCCTTTGAATGTGTATTCTGACACGCAGATGATTGAGTCATGTCTCAAACATAAGTTTTTCACAGGTGGCCAGATAAGTGGGTCTTTTCTCCCAGACAACTGTGAGCAAAGTATGGTAAACAAATGAGATCCATGGGCTACTTAGGGACACATTCATGGTTCATAATTAATTTCCCAGAGCTACAGCTTAATTTATAATTTGATAGATACTAGATTAGTCTACAGCTCTCAAAACACCACGAGCTAACACTTATAAATTTACAATATAAAAACATGATATTAATCTGGAATCACACACCTTTTGTAGCTTTATGAACAGGCCTTGAGCAGTGGAGTGTTTATGCTGACATGAAAGGTCCTGGGCAAAATTATCAAGTAGCTCATGCTTATCTTCTGATGACCTTCTAATGTGTTCTTTCAAAATTCTTTCTTTTATCTAATTCTTCCCTCAGGTTAGGAGGGTGCACATAGGTTCTTTACTAAAATACCCTACTTTGGGTAAACGCTTCTCAGTAATTGTTCCATATTCCAGACTTCTCTGTAGAGCAAAGTGATGAAGAGCATGGGCTCATATTTTCTGCCCTTTCCTTGTTGTGTCACCTTGGGCAAGTCTATGTAAACTTCTAGGCCTCAGTTTGATTCCTATCCATAAGCTGGGGCAATAGTTGGGCCCAGATTGTTTTTGAGGGTTAAGGGAGATATTGCATGTAAAATCTTTGTGCCACAGTACCTGGCACACAGTAAGAGCTCATTAAATATTAGCTTACACTCAAAATGCATCTATCTCATGTCCCCTCCTAAAGAGCTCTGTTCTCTTACGGGCAATAATTCAGACTAGGTGGGTTATTATTAAACAAAGCCATGCTGAGTTGATAAGAGGGTAATAATGTGTTGTACCCCTGCAGGTAGCATGTGTCCATGCCATGGGGTCTTCCCAGAGATTACAGCTAATACAAGTGTATAATGCCATGGTGGGGATTTTAGACACTGGAGTGGGAATCTCCTGGGGGGCTGGGTAGTGGGGCGAGCTATTTTGGAATCACTCTCTTAACGGTTCTCTAGATCCTTGCAACTCTGTGTTCCATGGACGAGCCACATCAACATCACCTCAAGCTTGTTAGAACTGCAGAAATATAGTGGTCCCCACTGTGGCACTACTGAATCTGAATCAATATTCTAAAAGATTTCCAGGTGACATGTGCATATTTAAGTTTGAGAGTTTCTGCTCTAGGTCACATACCAAATACATGATCCAGTACTCTTACTAAGAATAGAAACTTGCAAAGATCAAGTTGTAATCAAGAACCTTAGCTGTGAAAATGCACATACTATTCTCTTTAGTTATGTCAGATCTAAACAGTCCTGTAATCATTTGTCTTGGGCAACAAACAATTTATAATAATTTAATACATTTTACTCCATCGGTACCTCCTAAAGGAAAAGTTGGACCAATGAAGTGTTCTTGTGGAAACTGTTCTCTCTCAGGAATGGATAGCAGGAAAATGGTAGATTTCTATTTTTATTTCATGTAATTCTGCTCTGAGTTTTTAATAATAAGTATGATTATTTTCATAATTAAAAAAGTGTTTAAAATGACCTGGAGAATTTGGCATCCTATTTGACTAAGGCGTTGCGTATACAGCCAATAGTAGAGACTTTTTAATAAAAGTATTTGAGAAATTCCTCTAAGATAGGGAATGATCTTTTATTTTCTTTATAATACTGAGCAACAATAAACATTATTCCATAAGTATAATCACACCCAATGGCGCGTAACAAAACATCCCAGCAGGTTATGATTTTGAAGCACTGTTACTCTTCCAGAATGCCATCAGATTATTCATGTGCGGCTATTTATCATGCACTATAAAAGTGATCTTTCAAAGCTACTTGAAAGCAAGGGAGGAGAAAATACACAAAGATCCTTAGCTATTCATATCTAGGATCTATCCTCTTAAAGATAAAATACTAAGTCAATAGACATAAGCTGTAGTATATTACCTCATCCTGTACATGATTTATTGCAGATGGAAATCAACTAGAAACTGAATTACTCTGAAAGTTGTACTACTGACATTAAAATTCCAGATCTGTATACCTACACTCCTAATAGTGCTTCTGAAAACAATTCTTTACAGACACGGAAGATACATCTACAGCTTTGTTCGGCTCTATCAGCATAAAAAAGCAGGAGTAATTGTTTTCAAAATTACCAATGATCAAGTACCTGTTCATCTATCTGAACACTACTGCCTGACTGGGCTTCGAAAAATCAACCAGTCACTTGACAATCAGTTACACACATTTTAGCCGGTTCTCATCATGTTCCTAGCCATTTCCTAATTCGCGCTAACAGGAGAAGATCCCGACAAATCTAGTATCTCTTTAGCTTTCAACATCACCTTTGATTGGAGTATTAATTCTATATCCTACTTCTCAGTGGAAGCCACCTAAGCATGAACTTGCCAAAAAATACACCAAGCTGTTTAGTAATTATGTATTAGCGATGTTTGAGGAGATCAAGGTGCACTTACGTGCCCAATTCTATGGATATCTCTTTGATGAGCTTGTCATCTGCTCGGAAGAAGACGTAGGAGGATTCTCCCATACAGTCTAGCAGGGCAGCTGCTAGCTGCCTGTCAAGCCCTGAAATGGACAAGTAGTCCAGAAGCAAAAATGTCACTCCTTTGATCTGGCAAAGGAGCAGCTGCTGATTTATAGAGTAGGACTTTGTTCTTCCGTTCTATTTTACTTTCTTTCCTAAGGCAGAACCACAAAATCCAGGAGAAAAAAAAAAAAAGTGCCGTTCCCGGCAACATCAACAAGCTCTGACAATTGCAACAGGGTTTTTCTTGGCCCGAACAAAGCTCTCAGGCATCTCCTTTGACGCTCACCTTTCCCCCTCCTCTCCCCCTTCTCCCCACCATTTTTTGCAATGCGGTAGTTATTGTTTAATTCAGCTTCTGTAAATGGAATGGACTGTGGCCAGCAAGCCTGGGGCATAAACACACCTGTATGAAAGGAGTCTTATTGTAGCAACCATCTACAAGCAAGCTCGCATGAACCACGCGTTCCTGAGTTGAGAAAGAATGCTCCATTTTTCCTGACAGCAAATTTTACCCTAAGTGAGTTTCTACTTTTGGTGCCACCAGCCTCTGATGACCACATTTGAACTGCTTCCTCTTCAACGGCATTACACCCTTCAGATCCAAGAGAAAAAGGGATTCGATATTTTTAATCTGTGAGCAAACAGATCCATCAAAAATGTTTATTCACTGTCTATAATATCAATCATTAAGCCCCGAATTAAACAACATCCTGAAAAGCTTTCGCAAATGCAGTATCAAAGATGCCATAATGTTGATTTCGTTACCACTGATTTATACTGACACAGGCTTCCCTGAGTAATATATAAGGAAAAAAATCAACCACAAAATCTCCATAAGCCATATGCATCGCCTTGCTAAGAATTAAACTGGTTTCAAACGCATGATCCCGTTCTCAGTGGATACATCTGTCACGACAGCGATGTCCTGTCAACCAAGTGGAACAGGAAACAATGTGGCCTTGAGATAAACTGTGAGACGTCATTAGCCATATGCATGTACGTATGTGTGTGTGTATACACGCACTTCCACATATATGTATGTATATGTATGTGTATACACATACACACACACACACACACACACACACACACACACATCAGGCAGGCAATAAACTTTGCAGAGATTAACACCTGGCTAAGTTTTCTGTGCTGCTGCTGAAAGGAAGGGTAAGAAGGGTTGTCAACTCTCGAATATTTAGACACATAGGTCAAAGACAGAAACTTTGTAGGCAGTGGGAATGCTGAAAATGATGGAGAAAAGAAAAGCTGCTAAAAATCCTTGTTTTTCTGCCATCATGCCATGTTCTAGTGTTTGCTCTCTTCTCCCCTTTCTCACTTTCCAGGCCAAACAGACATTCTTCTCAGCCTCATTCCTTGCTTTATCCTATGTCCCCCCAGTGGTCGGTCAACAGTTATTCAGCACCCACCGCCTCAGTGTCCAGAGAACTGTCCTCGTAGAGCTTTCTCTGGGAGTGCATACGTATCCCAGGGAGAGACTGGGTTCTGGAGGGGAAAGGTTAGGGGGTAGGAAGGGCAGCAAGGTATAGAGAACAGGGATTATGTAAGGCATCTTTTCATCCTTTTTTGGTCCTAAAAACTTTAGAATGAGTAAGTATTAAGCTCCTCAGTAATCTGTACATGTGTCACACACTGATAAATCTTCTACATTCTGTACCTAACAAAAGACAAGTTTAATAACAAAATATGACAAATCATATATAATAAGAAATTATATATAATAGGTAAGTATATAATTATATGACTCTCTCTGTGTCCATATTGTTTAAAATTTAAAAAATGCAGTTCAAGCCTTTAAAGATTTTTACTCTTTGCAACCATAGAAACAAATTGAAAAGCACAATTTGAGAATACATAATAATTACAAATCATAGCCGTCCACACTCAGTAAATAAGTGTGATGGAGTCAATTAGAGAAGTCAGATGACGGTTAATCACCGGATTCTTGGAGGAGGGAAGTTGGACCAGATTAAAAGCGTATAGATTATTGGGAAGGAAGGAAATAAGGAAATGGTGTGTGTGAAGACACTGAGGCAGACCAGGGCCCACTGTGTGCAAGAGAGGGTGCAGGAACTGAATTCAGACAGGCTCCTGGTTTTGGTCTGGAAAAACATGGCCATAGTTAATAGACAAGCTGGTGGAGGAGTTTTTATTTTTCCAGCTTTATTGAGATGTAATTGATATATAACATTGTGTAAGTTTGATATATAAGACTGTGTAAGCTTAAGGTATACAACGTGTTGATTTGACACATTTATAAATTACAAAATGATTAGCACTATAGCATTAGCTAACACCTCCATCGCATCACATAATTACCATTTCTTTTTCGTGGTGAGAACATTTAAGATCTATTCTCTTAGCAACTTTCAAGTACATGATACGAGACTGTTAGTTATCATCACCAGGCTGTGCATTAGATTCCCAGAACTTATTCATCTTCTAACTGGAAGTTTGTATCCTTTAACCAACATCTCCTCATTTCCCCCACCGGGGTGAAAGTTCTTGAGTAACAAATTGAACCTCTGAAATTCCTGAAGAGTGGAATGATGAAATATGGTGCTTGAGGAAGACCTATTTCTGAGAGCTATGTATGAGTTGATGAGAAGCTAGAAGCTAAACGGTAGAAAGCTATTCTAATCCAAGCAGAAGAGGGAAATAAAGTGAACTCAGACTAAGGTGGTAGAAATACAAAAGAAGTAGGCCATGTGGGTTGGAGAACTGCTGATGAATTGTGCTTAGTTGGCAAAGATACAAATATAAACGATATTAAAAGGATAAACCTGAGAATCTATGTCTGGTATGCTATGGTATACACTTGATGAAAATTGGAAATTTTGGAGGAATTCCTACTTGTTGTGATGAGGAGAGGCAAACCCAGCTTTCCAGATGTTGCCTTTGAGTTGACAGTGGGACTTTCAGGCTGAGAAGCTAGTCAGGCCACTCAAGACAAAGGACAAAAGAAGAGTGAAAGGCTAGAAAGAAGCGACTTTAACTTCAAAACCCTCTCATCTCTTCAAATCTCCAAAACTAGATGAATATTTCAGGCTGTGGCAACGAGTATAATAAACTGCCTAACTACTTCCAAAAGAATTACTTCCTCTTCATAGATCCTGCAGATTTTACCAAGTCCTTTATCTAACAATGGCTGGTCAAGTTAATTGTCAGTAAAAACCTTTATTCCTATTAGGTCCAGCTTGCTTTTTCTTTTAATTCTGAGATAATTTGTGTGACTGGATTTAGAGGCCAATGGTAATAATGTACTGTGTACTGCTAAACAAATTGTGTTTCACTTCATACTTTGTGGAAGTTCCAAAAGAGTTTTAAAGATTGGAGATAGGAAAAATATATGGGAGACTGTTTTTTAAGACAATTAAGGGTGGGTTTTCTCCAGGTAGTGACAACTAATTTAGAAGAGAATTGATAGGACAAAGTGTTACATTGAAAAGGGACTCCATTAAGTGTGATGGCTTCCAAATTGTGTCCTCCTTTCAAACAGTATTTTTCTTTTTAAATGGGCTTTTAAAGTGAAAACTATAGCACTTCACCCAAAATGGTGTGGAAACAAATGGTTCTCAAGTGTCTATTCTTCAACTCAGGCCAAACCACCCCAACACCAGCAATCTACAGCCACTTGGTGTTTGGAGGGAAGGGGCTTGCATGAGAATGTCCCCGTGGCCCTTTCATTTGTCTGTGGGGCTCCTTTTTCTAAAGCAGCAGGGGAGACCTCAGAGACCAGCGTGGCATGCCAGGAGTGTTTGGATGGGCCAGCCTCTTATCCTTCTTCCAACTCTCCTGCTGGTTTAAAAGAAAGAATGTGGCAGAAGACACATGAGGAAAGTGGCAACATTCTTAGGGCCCTTTATCAATACCACTGCTTTCTTTAAATTGTAGCTTGGTCTCTTGTTCGAGAGGCTGAGATTTTAGCACTTTTAAAGGGAACCATAAGTGAGAAATCTCCTAGGTGTTAAGCTTTAGAGTGGCTTCAACCCAAAATAAGAAAAAAAAAAAAAATGAGATTAAAACACAGAAAGTCAAGTAATATTAAGAAAAAGATCCAACAAACAAAATATCATAAATATGCATATATGGTACAGTCTTTCTGTTTAAATCAAATGGTATTTAACCAGTTTATACTGGCATCTAGTCCAGGTGCCAAAGGGGGAAAAAATCAAAGATTTAAAAGATGTCAAGGTCACTTCAAATAAACTATAGTTCTAACAGCTATACATCTAACAATAATCTTTAAAAATTATTATGAAAACATATCCCATTATGTCAAGAGGCAAAAAAATCTATTCATAAACATATGACTTTAATGTCTTCACATTTATGATGATCAGACATCAAAGACCAAATTCCAAATAAAATTTCCTGACTGCCTTTTCTTAATAACAAATTGAACATCTTTTACTTTGATTTGCAGCTGGGTAGCATTCTGTATCTTCTTCAGAGCTGTTATATGCAGTCTTTCCAAAGTGACGGTATTATTACCCACAAAATTTTTAGCATCATCCCGTAATCATAAAAGACATAAAATATATCTTTATAAATCACAAGAGACTCAGCAAACCAGCAGTTATGCCACATCTGCTTTAATCCTTAAATATTTTAGCTTTAGAGGGTTAGTGGATGTCTTTCCCCTGATTTGCAGAGAAATAAAGACATCAACCTTTGATTCCTGTGTTCCAGACAAAGCTATAGTCTCCAATAGACAAAGAAGCAAACATTTTGCACTGCAATTTGAAAGGATTTTTTTTTGCATATTCACATTTCACATCTATCAGAATTTCCTAAAGTGGCTTACTATTAGAAATAGAAATGATAGCATTTGAATGATCTCCATTTTCACAGTAAAGATAAAGTAACATAAAAATAATTTAATTTACAAATTGGTTTAACTGCTATACAGTAATGTACATATAAACAAAAAGGCAATTAATAAGTATAAAGTTAATATGCTAACATGCTAGGAACACACTATTTCTTCGATCTGGGATGGCCTTTCTCCCATGGCTATCTGGTCAACACACCCTTCAAAATTCTTATCAGAGAACAGCTTTTTGAAGTAACTTCTCTGATTCCACAGTTTGAGTAAGAAGCACTTCTTCAGTCAGTAGCACTTATAGCTCACAGGCCCATCACAGCATTTATTCAATACTATAATCACAATTTACGTGTCCAGCTTCCCACCAGGTAGCCCTAGAAAGCAGAACCACATCTTAATTCTATGTTATTGAGAGTGTGTCAAGCATGCAGTACATCCTCAATAAAATGTATAGTGAAAGAATAACTAAATGGCTGAATGAAAACAAGGTTCCTACGTCTTGGAAATAATGTTGAATTGAGAATGGAAGAGCCCAGAGGGATTTTCTTGTCCTCACTTTGCAAGTGGCTGAATAGCTGAAACCCTGACGAAATAATATTCCCTAGAATAGGGCAGAGCTAATATGGGAAATAACTCTGGCTTCCTGGCTCTGTGTAGTTATCTTTGCACTCAAAAACCACTAAAGATACAGACTAGAGGCATTAGCTGAAAGGTGTGAATCCATCTGGGCATTAGAGATGCCAGGCAAGTCTTGTGTACAGGGTTGAAGGAAGAGAAGGACTTGACTTGGCAGAAAGTGGGCAGCAGACTTTTCTAGGCTGGTGAACATTGGGGCATGATAAGTGCAGTTGACTGAGAGAAGAGAATAAGCTGGGAGTAATGGGAACTGAGGTCAATGGAGTATTCTGGGGTGTGTGTGTGTGCGCGCAAGTGTGTGTGTGTTTGGGGACAGGGGAATAGTGAGTAGAAAGTGAAGGAGGAAGGTTTGTGAGATGGAGAAAGGAAAGAAGAATAGAAAACTTTCTTAAAATATTTTTTTCTCATTATATCTTTCTAAGGAAGTTTTCCCAAATTGTGCTCTGAAGGACACTGGTGTCAATAGGTGTTTCTCCAAAACAAAGGTGGTAGGTCAAAGTGTGGTAGGGAAACAGCACTAAGTGAAACAAAGTAAAGATGTGTTCTTTGCTGCAAGTGATGTCACAGCTTTTAATAGCTTTTTAAAAGGCTAACAGCTTTTAATAGGCTAATATTATGAATCTCTAAGAGGGAATGATGGTACCAATCAATTCTTAACTGTAGTTATTAAGATTTTGAGGGGCACTACGGTTCCAAGGATTTGAAGAAAAATTAAGCAGTGTTTTTTTTTAACCGAAATTGTATTTTTAAACCATTTATCAATTTGAAAATAGGATTTCCATGTTCTTACTTCCCCAAGTCAGACTCAGAGACAGAGAATCATTTGAAGGGCTCTTGTTTTTGTTTTTGTTTTTGTTTTTTAAATGTATGTTGTTGCTGTTTTCTGGTTTTTTTTAAATTTTATTTATTTATGGCTGTGTTGGGTCTTCGTTTCTGTGCGAGGGCTTTCTCTAGTTGCGGTAAGTGGGGGCCTCTCTTCATGGCGGTGCGTGGGCCTCTCACCATCGCGGCCTCTCTTGTTGCGGAGCACAGGCTCCAGACGCGCAGGCTCAGTAGTTGTGGCTCGCGGGCCCAGCTGCTCCGCGGCATGTGGGATCTTCCCAGACCAGGGCTCGAACCCGTGTCCCCTGCATTGGCAGGCAGATTCTCAACCACTGCACCACCAGGGAAGCCCAGGGCTCTTGTCTTATATATTACCTGTTCACAATACCCCCTCCCAAGATTATTATAAAACCTGACTACTCCATTGCCCTTTGACCCCCAAAAATGTGCAGGCTGAAAATGTTCTCTAGAATTTCTCTATCTCAAAGGTAGTTTGATCATTAGGAGATGATGTTAGGCTGGGATGTCTTCTCTAACCTTTCCCTTTTGCTACTTTTCTCATATTTTCTTACTCAAAGAAATATTTTTTAAAAAACAACTATCATTGGGTATTTTGCTATGTATTCCTAAAATTTATGCTTCAAAAATGATTCAGAAACTGAAGACTAATCTTAAATTTAGGAGGTTTTTTTTTTTTTGGCAACACCCTCTGCATCTTTCATTAATCAGAACTAAAATTGGGCTGTGGCCATCTAACTTTAGCATGTCTATTACATGTGTTAGAGACTTCTGTGTACGGAGGGTGGGAGATGGGGAGGAGAGAGACAGAGGCAGAGACAAGATGGTGAGGGGAGCACGACATTAAGGAAAGGAAGAAATGAGACGGGAAAAGAGACAGGAAAAGAGGAAGCGCTGCTTTGGCTAAAGTACATCCATGCGCATCCAGGACTCCTCCCTCCCCTCCCCTCCCACCCCCGCCCCTGCCAATCCTGCTTTCTTGTTTACAGAGTGTACAAGTACAAAATCAGCTTTTACTTGTAACTGTGTTAAACACCACCTGCCTGCCCTCTGAACCCCGCTGTCCCAGGATGAGGTCAGCCCGGTGAAGGGCTCCGGTTCTATAAGCAATCCTGTCATTCAGGCTAACAGCAGTGATTCGCTCACAGGGGGCAAAAATGACTCAATTGTTGGGCTTATTGAACTCCAGGGAGCACAGCTACTCTATCATTACCATGGAGTGCAAACACCCTGAGCTCTGTTTTGGTCCACTTAAAATTGCTATTTGCTGTGAAGGATTGGCAAAGCAATTCTTAAAATGATGGGGGTGAAAGTAAGGCGAGTGCCATTATGGGCTTTTCCTTCCGTTTAAGCAGAAGTAAGCAGTACAGGACTCGTTCTGAGCCTGACCCACTTATTTAACCTTTTGTTCACTTTGCTGTATTAACATATATTAACTGGCTATATAAGCCCTGGGGGGGATAACCACCTCATGACCAAATTACAGTTCCATTTTCATGGGTAACCTCTCCTTGGGTGGAAATTAAACCCCAACAGAAATACATTGTAGCTCCACACAGAATTGAGGAGGGATGCCCTCAAACAAATGCTGAATGCCAGTCCTGCAAAGACCAGAGCAACCACAGAGAGGTTGGGTAAATTATACACGAGAGGAACTATTTGAAAAACCAAATAAATTTAATTAAATAAGTTACAAAATTATCTTCCCGTCTCTTATCTACTCCCCTTGGTTAATATCCATGACATACTGATGTTGCATAATTGCTCTTACGGAATGCTGCAGCTCAGAGCCATAATGAGCTGCCTTTGCACAAAGGCAGCAAAAGTGGTTTCCCTACAGAGCTATCTTCTCAATTATTTATACTTGCAACACTTTCACATAATGGCAGTTTTAAAATCAAACAAACAAAGCAAACCGTACAATAAACGAAGGAGACAAGAAGGTGCAGGGACCTTTTCTTTCTTTTTTGAACACCAGAAGGGAGAGGCAGGCCACATTGAGTCAGCTGAATTTGGTTCCTCGAAAAGTCTCAGGGGCCCTGCGAGCAGATGACATCAAAGCATTTGAGACTGCCACCTTGGTGAAGGATTAGACATGCTCTGCATACCTGCCTTGCTTTTAATCTGTCATATCCAAATATATAAAGGAATGCAAACTTAATTTTTGCCTTTTACACATTGGCCTTTGAAAATTCCTAACCAGAAGACTTGACCCCCCACTCCCCACTCCTGGAAAAAAAAGGTGCTAAACTGTCAAAACGATGTCAATGTACACAGAGAATGGCTGTGTGCGTCACAGTGGTGCCCCAGGCAGCAGAGGGGCTGGCCAGTTTTTATGTTGCTTGTTTGTTTCCACTGTCCACACCTGCCTTTGGTTAATCACTCAAAAACTTACAATCAAAAGAGGAAAAGCTACTTTGTACTTCTACTAAATAGGGATATACAAAATAAGATAAAGGGTATATTTAAACATTATGGTAAAATTATAATATTATTTCTAATATTTAATTTTGGAATCTCTTTGAAATGAACTGTTACTGCTGCCATCAAGTTCCAACTTATTTTGTTCCTAGCACTCAGCTTGGTTGCCTCTTCAGAGTAGATGTTCAATGTTAGCCTGGTTATTTTTCCAAGTTAATCTACAGACGTGCTAGAAGAGCCTATATTTTAAGAAATTAAAAGCGAACTTTCGACCAGACATACATTTTGGATCTGCATAAAATCTGCATTTTGTTTAAGATTCTCAATTAACAAGCATAGGTTCTAGCCTTTTAGGAGGGAGTTACCGTCTTTACTTAAAGAGTTATTCCTGGGCTTCCCTGGTGGCGCAGTGGTTGGGGGTCTGCCTGCCAGTGCAGGGGACGTGGGTTCGAGCCCTGGTCTGGGAGGATCCCACATGCCGCGGAGCGACTGAGCCCGTGAGCCACAGCTACTGAGCCTGCACAGTAGTTGACCCAACTACAGCCAAAAATAAATAAATAAATAAATAAATAAATAAATAAAGCCAGAAAACCTCTTTTAAAAAAAAAAAAAAAGAGTTATTCCTCATCAAATAATGGCCAGTCATGTATCTGTGATTAAAGACATTCACTATCAATGCCAGTGAAACACAGCTTTTTATATCACCTGCCAGCCAGAGCCAAAGAACAAACTGTTAAAGCAACTATTTCCTTAAAGTCCTGCAGAGAAAGATTATAAAGACACGGTGAAAATACTAATTTTAAAAACCTCAACATTTGTCTCTTGCGATATGCCAATATGCACACACATTGAATTTACACACACACACACACACACACGCACATACATACACTTGCTTTTCATTAACGCACCTTACATGCCTTGTGACTTTAAATCTCTCTTGTCTTGACACAGATTAAAAAAAAAATTAAGATTTTTTTTTTTTTTTTTTCCCCAAGTACACAGGTACTACTGTGAAAGATCAGAAGGGAGAAAATACACCACGCTAAAAGGAAATCAGACCATGATGCATAACCTGTCCGAGGACAGAGGCTGTGGATGGGGTCATCAGAGGGAGGCAGTTGGGACTGAGCTGGGATTCACTATCTTGTGTGGTTCCACTCCCGGGAATCCAATGAACTGAATATCATATTGTGGGCCACTTGCTGCTTCTTACACCACCTCTTAGCCATGGACAGCTAGGATTGAACTGTATTTTGTTGGCTACTTCCTTTTGTTCTGCCACTCTTACCTCCCGGGTCAAATCATTTGGTAGTGTGGTGGGAGCTGAAAGGTTGCGGACCCAATTCTACTTCTCAGTATAAAACTACACCCTACTATTTCACCTTCTAGCAGCAGTAGACACCTTCACCTGAAAAATGATCTCTCCAGGTGTGTGCACGTGTGGTTATGGGCTGGACGAGGATAAAGGGTAATACATGGAGAATGCAGCTGATGGTAAGAAAACTCTTGTGCCAGAAGATTAAAAACACAACCTTGCTGTCGTCAGAGATAAATCTGAGTGAACTTTGATGTACTGCAAATATATCCTATGCCATTCATAACATATTTTTCAAAGACACTGACGCAATAACTGATATTCGATTAATCATTATGTGAAAGATTAGTTAAACGTTGAAGTCTAGAAGAGAGTTGGGTAGTTTTGGGTTTTAAGTTCTGAAGGGAAGTCTCAGATTCTGTGAACAGACTCCGGTTCATCTGAAAAGCACTCCCTCTGGCAGTCGAAAGCAATTTAAAGGTCAGTAGATTATGGGTGGAAGTGAACTGGTTTGGAGAGTAAAACCAAAAGCTGACTGGGGTGAGAGGGTATGACTTTCATCCCTGTGAGGGCTCCCACTGATGGGATCGGAAGTTGCTATCAGTGTCTTGAGGGCAGTAATATTTCAGGGCCCTCAATTCCCAAACATGATAGATTCGTAAGAAACGTTAACCTCGATTTTCTTCCAGCTTTCCTCAACCGCCGTAACACCCTCTCTCTTAGTAGAGCAGCCAATTAACCAAGCATTAAAAAAAACCCCACAAATCTATATCAATAGCTTTGCACACAAAAAGGAAGATGTGTGAAGTAAACACTTAATCATTGCTGTAAGTGATCTGATCCAGGATGTCTAACAGCCAAATAAATTGAAACAGGCTATGGTTGAAAAGACTAATTTAAAAAAAAAATCAGAAGAAATAACATATTTCTCTCCTTTCCTTTAAGCATCCCGTATATTTGCTTTTATGTTGCAGTTCACAGTAACCGGCCTTCAGCTTACCCTTGACTAGTGGCAGATCTGATAAGGGGTTGGCACAAATATATTGAACCTGGTTTACAAATTGTTTTGCAACTTTCCTTCCCAGATAAACATAACCCAGTACAACTTCTGAGAAAAAAAAAAAATTGTGTTTACTTGTCCTGTGCTTAAGGATTTTTTTCTTCTAAATGTTCCCTCAGGATGCTGGCTTGCAACCTAGAAAAAGCTTGGATTTCAGCTTCAGTCTCCAAGGTATTCTACTGTTCAGCTGGGCTGTGAGCTAGGAGGGAAGCTCTCTACCTTGCTGATTTAATTAACAGGATTCTTTTCATTATTATGGGGATTTAGTTTCTTCTTGCCTTTCAGTGTTTGTGAAACACTGATTTATGTTTTATATTTTGAAGGCAAATTTATTGTTCTTTGACAGCTGAGGCTTGGTAAATTCCTGGCATTGAAGGGACCCCAGGGAGGTGTCACAGTTGCCCTGCCCTGCCCACCTATACTCTGTCATCTCAAGGGCACCCCTCCAGAAGTAAGAAGAACCATCAGCTGTTCAGGGCCCATCCCACTCCTCCTCCCTCAGATAATTACACCAGCAGGGGTTGGCCTGTTCCCGTTTATGAACGGTGGTATTGGTAGGTTGATCAGTAAATGTGAATCACCGATTCATTTATGTGAAGCAAACAGTCCATGAATCTTTGGGCTGGATCTAATCTCTTGATTAAATGGAGCTCATTGAATTAAGTGGTAGGCTGTGGTGTACTTATTATGATGACCATGGCTGAAGCAAAAGTCAGGGCAAATTTTCTAAATATGACAATACTTATTTATTAAAAATAAAAATATGTTCGAAGTTAGTACTATAGAAAGTCTGGCAGGGAGGGTCATCATGATTCTGTTGGATCATCACTCTTCTAAACTACACAGTCCATCAAATTCTGACTTAGAGAAAAAGTCAAACATTTAGGGAAAACTCTGGAAGACTCATAGCAAATTAGGTGAAAAGTGTCAGTTAACGCCCATAAGTTGATTATAATCAAAATCTCAGGGCTTCATAATTCACCTTCACTCATATTGCTATAATTAGAAATTATTGAGCTAGGCACTAAACTGAGTGCATACAAGTATCCTCTTATTTAATTCTCACGAAAACCTACTGAAGCAGGTACTATTATTAGCATTCCCATTTTATGGTTAAGAAACTGAGATTTGGCAAAATCTAATAATATGCCTAAGGTCACATTGTTAGTAAGTGGCAAAGGTGGGACTCAAATCCAGTCCTTCCTGACTTAATATGTTCTTCATGGATATGTTATGCTGCCTCCAGGGTGTATATACTGATTGTGAAAAGAAGGTGTTATAGGCTGAACTGTGTCATCCCCTAAATTTATATGTTAAACTCCCAATCCCAGAATGTAACTGCATTTGGAGATAAGGTGTTTAAAGAGGTGAGTTAAAATGAAGCCATTAGGGAGGGAGTGGACACCAATATGACCCATGTCCTTATAAGAAGAGGAAGAGGCACCAGGGATGCAGGAGCTCCAAGGAAAAACCATGTGAGGACACAATGAGAAGGCTGCACCTGCAAGCCAAGGAGAGAGGGCCCTGAAGAAACCAAACCTGACGACACCTTGATCTTGGACTTCCAGGCTCCAGAACTGTCAGAAAACACATTTCTGTTGTTTAAGCCACCCAGTCTGTGGTATTTTGTTAGGGCTGCCCTGGGAAACTAATGCAGAAGGTAACATGGAAACAAGAACTGGAAGAAAAGCAAAAGCAAATTTTTGCTTTGAAAAGATGGTCACTTCCTCTGCATACCCGCTGGAGACACCCTACCCTTGGTGGCATGAGCTCCTGTCAACCTTCCACACACACTACCATGAGCCTTTGTTTCCGTTGTTAAGAGAGTGAACGCTGGAGAATGCACATGGGATGGCTAAAGCACTCGGGACAGAGTTAGGAGAAGTGTGCCACTTTATGGGTGAGAAAGGCAGTGTTGTTCCATCAGAGAAGGGAAAAGGAAGAAGGCTGGTGATGCAGGTGGAGGTGGTTCTGGAGTTATCGAAAGGATCTGCCTGAGAATAGCCTCGCCACCCCCAACACAACTGGGGGCTGGCAAGTTAGGAGTATTTAGGGTTACTCTTCTTGTCTTCTCAGGAGAGGTCAGCAGCTGAAACATCTCCCAAGAACCAGGTAGCATCTTTTTTTTTTTTTTTTTAATTTATTTAATTTATTTATTTTTGGCTGCGTTGGGTCTTCGTTGCTGTGTGTGGGCTTTCTCTAGTTGTGGCTCGCAGGCTCCAGAGCGCCGGCTCAGTTGTTGTGGCACGTGGGCTTAGTTGCTCCGCGGCATATGGGATCCTCCCAGACCAGGGCTCGAACCCGTGTCCCCTGTATTGGCAGGAGGATTCCCAACCACTGCGCCACCAGGGAAGTCCCCAGGTAGCATCTTGATAACAGCCTGATCACGATCTTGTTTAGTTCTAACAGACCCTTTATCTGATATTTTCCCATTCAGGCAGGAAAATGGAGCCAATGTTTAGACCAAACATAAAATGGAGCCTTGGAAATTATTTGAGTTCTAGACCAGAACTTTTGCCTTAATCTAGATTTATAAGCCAATAGGTTCTAAGGGAGAATAAAGGGAAAATATAGAAAAAACATCTAATTCCACAGTGGTTAGCGTTTCAATTTTTTTTTTTTTAAATCAAGATAAATGAGTGTGGGGATGTGGTCCAACTGGTGGAGAAAAAAAATACACTAAAATGAGCTTTCATTCTAACCCGATTCAACAAATCCAAGCTAATTTTCTCATTCATCAGTTCCGCAGGGTTATATGAGAGTTATTCTTTCAAAATTTGAATTATCGTTGTCTATTCAGTGTCTATCAAGAGCCCGAAATTCAGAGAGTAGCTCTGTCCTCACAATTCAGGCTTCTTAAGTTTTCTCACAAAGTATCCTCCGCAGATTCCAATCTTCAACCACACTCTAGGGAAACACCTGGGTGAAATGTCACCTGGGGCCACCAAATCATCACCACACTGAACATAACCTAAAAGAGTTTTGGGTGAATGAAAGAAGGAAGCCAGAGAACACTGGCTTCCTTCTTTCATTGAAGAAAATGAACACAATGGCAAGAAGTATGTGCCATAGACATGCATAGGATTTCTCTACACATGGGGAAGAGCTGCACAACGGCGGCCTGCCCTTGCCTTTCTCATCTCTACATCACCTGCAGTGAATCCCATTCCCGTTATTCACATGGTATATTCTCCCTCTGAACAGTCTCCTGACTGTCCTGTTTCATCTCCTTCCTCTTATTAATAGTCTTTGATTGCTTGTAGAAATATTGAAGAAACAATTCTTGATCCCGTGAATAAAGTTTTATTCAGTTTCTGCTGCCTACTTGGCATTGCACTGAGAGCCTTACAGGGAACGTGTATGAGAAGCCACATTTGCCAAGTGAAAAAAAGCACTAGATTTGGGATTAATTTCATGCCCCAAGGATCTCCTAATTTAATTGGAGAAACAAGACGATACACCTATCCATCAACATGTTAAATTTGATGTGATGAGAGAAACAGCACAACTTAATGGAAAGAGCATGGATTTTAGAGGCCTGGGTTTGAATCCTGACTGTATCACTACTCTGTGGTTTGGGATATGTTCTTTAACTTTTCTGTGTCGTAATCTCCTCAAGTGTAAGATGAGAATAAATTATATGACCTCCTTGAAAGGGTTGCCCTGAAGATGAAATGTATTGGAAAGGCATCAGAACATCATCTGAGAATTACACAAAAAAATGTAAGTCATTCTAAAATAAATTTCCAACGTTTACAATCCTCCAAACACTGCAAGGCGCACACAGATGAAAAGATTCAGTCTTACCCTCAGAAAGCTGGGAGTTTAACAGTAAAGAGATACCATGCTACAAGATGAAAGAGTCTTGGTGGCAGCAGAGTGGCCACTGGTATGCAGAGAGGATGGACATAATGTGGGTGAGAGGGGGAGGGGGACAGGAGGCCTTGGGCTCTTTCCTGAAGGATTCCAATAGGTGGAAATGGGAAAGTTAGAAGGAGGGAGAACATACCAGGTGGAGGAAATTGCTTAGGCAAATGCACAGAGAGAGCAAGTGTTTCGAGCTAAGATGCTTTGTAGAAGAGGTACTGGATTGAAGTAAGGAGATAAATTTGAATCCTGGTTTGCAATTTCCTAGCTATTTGACCTCTCTGGTTCAACACTTCTCATCCATAAACTAGAGATGATAGATAACTCATAAGTTTATTATAAAGATTAAGTATTTAGCTAAATAGTTGGCATATTTGGAATACCAGAAATTGTTAATGTACTTTTTTTAGGTCTTGGAAAGGGTAATTAGAAAAACTCCCAATATTACCAAAATAACCCTAATGCATGTCTAAGTTATGTGCTCAGTGGCCCAATCAAAGCATTCATTTCTACTATCAATTAAACATTGGAGGAAGAGCTTCAAAATTTATTTGTTATTAACTTGAACTTTGTCATTATTTTATCTACAATGAAACATCATTGGAATGTCAATGGGAAAAAAGGAAATAGTAAATGAGACAACTTGAATTTTCAGTGATTTCATTAGATTTTGCCTTCTGGGTGTTTTATTTGTCTCCCTACACCAGCATGGATAAGCATAAACCCAATGGTGGACCTTTGTTCAGAGATCACAAATTATTCATCCAAATATTTAAGCATATAAGAATAACATACTTGTCCTATTTGTTGTTCCCTGAAGTCAAGGACAACGGAAGCTAAAATATCTAGTGGTTAGAGATGGGTATTAATGTGGGAGTGAGAAGAAGAAGGAGAAATGGGGGCTGGAGACTAAGGCCTCAGAAACACTTAGCAACCTATACTTCTCTTCAGTAACCACCTTTTTTTAATTCTTAGAAATCTTATAAGGATGAGGGTGAGAATGATGCAGAACTTACTTTGCTGACTAATAAAAAGCAGGTCTGCTGAAACTCTTTATCTTGAGCACATGTGGGATGGTGGTTCTAAATATGGATAGCAAATGTAGGAAAAAAGACCTCCATGCCGACTTTTGACACAGGATGGTGTCTTATTTCTCATTTTTACCAAGTGAAGAAAAATCCTGACCTACTTTATGAGGTACATTCTCAGAAACACCTGTGTTCTGAGCATAAAATAATTCAGAAATAACATGTTAATGATGTCCTTAATTTGAAAAAAAGGGAAACATCTGCAGAAGTCATGCAGAGTCATGTTGTTCCACATCCTTTCTCTAGAATGAAACCGACCAATCGGACATACATGGGTGGAGGTTCAGAACAAACCAACACTCGGCTGGAATATATGGAACAGGAGATCTGGTCTTCTATTGGTAAAAGCACGCCTTGAAGGCTTCAGAAAAATCAGGAAAAAAAAAAAAAAAGAAAACCTGTTGTTCAGTTTCAACCCTGAAGAACCAAATAAACCTAGTAAATTTTCTATTTCTTAATCAAAAATGGTATATAAAGTTCTCTCGAATACAGCCCCTGTAGAGTAAAGCTGCCAAACCACCTTCGATACATTTTTAACAAGATGTTTGCCCTAGAGATAGGTATCACCAAGAAAAGATGTCCTGCAATGCCTGTGAAATATGTGGGATTGACTTGAAGAGTGCCGTGTAGCCCCATGCATTACATCAATCACAGGGCCAAAAGGAGAAGCATAGAAAATGAAAAGAGAACTGATCAGTTCCAATGGAACATGAAGTATAAACATCCATTCTGTTCAAGAGACAGTCACTCAACTTGTTTTCTAAGTCATTAACTACACCCCAGACTCAGTTTTCCTGATACTGTATGCTATTTTATGTGGTTTGGAATCATTTCAAGGAATTGATCTTCGTGGCATTTTCAAAGCAAAACACAAACAAGGTATCTAGTCTCTTTATGAAGTTCAAGGTTGCTTTTGCCTCACTGTCTCCATCTTTCTACTCTTAACCCACAGTGAGTAAGAATGTAGTTCACCCAAAGCATGCCCCCACTTTGTGGGCTGTTCCCATAGCTCATATTGCAGCACCACTTAGCAATAACTCCATACTTAAAACACTATGGAGACTGGTATACTACTGACCTCCCAGCATCATTGAAAAAAATGAAATTTGAATATACTCCTGCCAAGCAGAGTATATCTAGATAGAACTAAAAACCATAAGAAACAAAGACTCAAGTGCTGATTGGAGAGCAGAGGGAAAAGCATCTAGAGAGAGAAACCAAAGAAAGCAAAATGAGGATTAAAAATTGACTTAGTTTGCCCTTAAGAGTGAGGGTTTAGTTTTGGGAAATCTCATCGTCAAAGGTCAGAAATGAAGAGATATTCTCCAAATATCCAGATTCCCATGATATGGGAATGAATATGCTTAAATATCATTTTGGCTAAGGGATATCATTTTCATTGGGCAAAGTTGCCTCCAGTATCTTAAAGAATTAAACTGAGCTCCTTCCACAGGATAACGGAGCGCATGGAAAGAAGGGACAGCATTGGGTTCTGAGTCAGACACTAAACCTCTAGCCCTGGTCTGACAGTTACGAGCTTCACAACAGTGAACAAGCCACCAAACCTTGGAGAGCCTGCATTTCCTCATTTGTAAAAGGCAAATAATAAACCTCATTTACTTCACAGGGCTGATGTGAGAATCAAATGAGACAGTATATATAAAAGTGCCCCCAAAACAGTAAAGGGCTATAAAATATAAGGCAGTGTGGTAAAGGCGTATTTCATTAAGGAGTCAAAAGTTGTTGGTTTTTTTTTTTTTTCTCCCTCATTCTACATGATAACTCCTGAGATCCTTATTGTTCTGAACGTCAAATTTATGAAAGTTCATTTAAAAGGGCAGAAACAAACAAACAAACAAATCCTAGAGGAGTATAGTCTAATCTTGCTTTCTTTCTCTCATTAATATTCTGTATGAAATTGTGTAAGTCCCTTTGGAAACCTCAGTTTTTCTCATCTTTGTAATGGACAATAGTGCAGCCTTCTATGTACTGTTTTAAATTACTTACAAGAAAGTCTCCTGGGGGCTTCCCTGGTGGCGCAGTGGTTGAGAATCTGCCTGCCAATGCAGGGGACACGGGTTTGAGCCCTGGTCTGGGAAGATCCCACATGCCGCGGAGCAACTAGGCCTGTGAGCCACAACTACTGAGCCTGCGCGTCTGGAGCCTGTGCTCTGCAACAACAGAGGCCCGCGCACCGCGATGAAGAGTGGCCCCCACTTGCCGCAACTAGAGAAAGCCCTCGCACAAAACGAAGACCCAACACAGCCATAAATAAATAAATAAATAAATAAATAAATAAATAAAGTCTCCTGAAATATAAGCCCTTAATAAAATCTGAAATTATGAAAGTCCTCTAGAAATGAACAACAAAAAATCTTACCCCCAAACAATATTTATTCTTATGAATCGTCTGTCTCATTACCAGCAATATGTCACAATTCTGTCTGCAGCAATAGATGGAAAACAAGCTGCACATACAATACAAAACACATTCAGTTGCTGGAGGGCATGAAAAGGTACTTGTAATGTCATTTGAATTTAGGCCATTATACAATAAACCAAGTACGAAGTGATGAAAGTATAGCAGTTTTCCAACAAGCTGATGTTTTCAGATTCCATCCCACATTTCCTTATTCTTTCTGATGGGATCATCCAGTTCTAATGTTCTTTTGCCATATATGATCATAGCAAAATATGACTCAATCAGTGTTTGGATTTGATACCAGGCTTACAGAACGCAGGCTTCAGACTAGCTAGTTTATGGCCACCATACATCCTTCAGGAAATATCAACTCCCCCGACCCGCCATGATCCAAGCCATGCGATGTTCCTCCAAAGCATCAACTGAACTAACACCTCTTAAACTGCATGAATACAGTACTAATTAGTGATCAAGAAGCACCTTGATATAAATCATGTGCTTTAGAGAGAGAGAGAGAGAGAGAGAATGAGAATAAGAATATGAAGAGCAAAGAGAAGAAAACACAAACAGAACTGGGAGCCAAAGTCTTTTTCTTCACTGAGTCCCATCAGTCACCTCCAGCGTGAAAAATCCTATCCCAAATTCCCTGCCATAAATGCTGGCATCACTGGTTTTTGTTCACCTTGACACACTCAAAAGAGTAGCTCAAAAAAGTCATTTTAAGTAGCAAAATAGCAAGCCATAGCCATGTAACCTCCCTCTGTACAGGTTTGGCTGAAACATCTGTGGGAAAAGGGGCTGCCGAGAATTCAGTGAAACATAAGCAATGAGAAAACCTTTCTATCCTCTTCAATTACTCAGAAATGGGAAAGGAGCATCATTTTCAAAAGAACAAATGCTACACAAGACATGCCCTTTAAATCCTTTTTAAGGTTCTGTGACCTGTGAAACTATCTGCAATATCAGCAGGAGAAAGCCCTTTCCAGAACAAATGCCCATGTTTTATGTGTACTGTATTTGCTAATCATTACTTCATAAGCAAGAGTAGATATACAGTGGGGCTATAAATAATGGCGGGGATGTAAAAGTGAATTGATCTGTCTGGCTATCTAGTAATACTCCTGGCACAAGACCAGTCTTGAATGGCTGCCAACTACCACGGAGCCAGCCAGTGATTTGTCTGGGGGTCCTGCCCTGTCAGGCAGAAAACAGTCTTAAAGCTGAACTCCCACCATTGTGTGCACTGCCTAGATGGCGGCCGTGAGCACTTCCCGCGGTGTCCCCTGTCGTCCCCTGTCACCAAATCGGTCCAAAGATCACAAAAAAAAAAAGGCAGAAAAGAAAGCAAAAAAAAAAAAAAATCAAACCAAATCAAATTAAAAAATTAATGAACACCTTAATAATCCAAACTGAAGGTCATAAGAGAAAATATGAAAATACACCTCTGGCCAACCCAAATTATAAAGGGGTCAGTAAGAACCGGGGTATGGTCCCAGAGCTTATCACACTTAAACTGCATAGACTCACCACAAACCTTAATCCATGTGGTGTATCCAGTGGGGCTGTGACTAGCCCTGGGCCTGGGGCTGCAGAGCTGTGGGGACCCTCTTATGCAAGAAGCACCTTCACAGTTCTGGATATTTCTGCAACAAGGCCAACAGATCAGATCAGCCCACACCCAGATGGGTGCACTTCCCTGACAAAGAAGTGGGTTGGCTCTGACGACCAGCGCATTTTTAAGAGCATTTAAAAAATCTCCTTTGAAAGTGGAGATTCAATTATTGGTTGACTATGTCCCTCAATTCCCTACCAGGCTAGTCCTTCACCCCACCCTCTCTCTGGAGAGAGTGAGTCTGATCTCCGGACAGGTAGCAGGAACCACTTCTCCCTGCGTGGACATGGTCAGGCAGCTCTGGCCAGCTCTCACCTCGGGACGCCTTGCAGGGATGCAGGAAGGTGCTTTTCTGGCACAGTTTCTTGTATCCCTCAAGGCTGCCTCCCAAGTTCTTTGTAAGACCAGTCTGACTCAAAAATAAAGAAAGAAAGAAAGAAAGAAAAGAAAAGAAACAAAATACAGAAAAGGAAAGAAAGAAGGGAAAAGGGAAAAAAGGAAAAGCAAAAGCAAAAAAGAGAAAATCTCATCCAATGATGAGCTCAATGCCAGCCTCTGCTGGGTGCATTTGATTCATGGGCTTCAGGCTCCGCCTGAGTGTTTATTATACATGTGCAATATCCTTACGAATAGATAAAGTAACAGAGAAGGCTTTCATGGAGACAGAGGGGTGCACCGTGTGAATCAAGAAGTTGCTAATTATTTAAGGATTGGCAAGGTGAATTTCCTCAAAGTGATGCATGTTTATGGCTCAGAGACCACAGAAGGGTGAGGCAGCTGCTTTGTTTGGGTATTTTTTCATTTTTTATTGAATTTCATAAATACCAACCAAATTCAAACAAAACTGATTTAGATTTCACCTCATCACTTAAAATATATTTTGTCGAGTACAGTCTGTGCAGTAATCCTCTGCTATACTTTAATTTGGTTTTAATTTTATAGGCCCTGTTTTAACTGCATATTTCCAGACCTTTATTTCTCTCACAGCTCTTAGCAAAATGGTAGCTCATAAACACAAGCTCGGCTGTATAGACTTTGCATTTCATCCCAAAGTATTTCCTTTTTTATAGCCGTGGTCTTTCCATCTTAGTGCTGTGAGCTTGGGTCACAAATCTCTCTGCTATTCCAGTGTGTGACATCTTCGCTCGTTTGCCGCTGCTCATTAACAAACAATACTGCTGTGAAATTGGTTTAATGACAAAGTAATAAAATTGCTATTCTGCTCACAGATTGCCTGAGGCACTTTGAGCTCCTACAAGGCTTACTGTGGATGCCAAGATACATTAAGCTGCTTATTCGTAAAAACTGCATCATCCGTTTTTTTCACAGGTTTTCTCCCTTTCCTATCCAGCCCTGCTTCTTTTTATCTTCAAATAAAAAGATATATTTGCTTATGTTCTTCCAGGCTGTCAAATTTTTACTCGCATGCATATTTCTGGAAAATGAAAGTATATTTCATTTCTTTTTTTTTTTTTTTTTCTGTAAAGGTCACTCTGTCCCTACTGCAAGGTTGTCCCTGGACGGAACATCCACCGCATACAACATTAAAGCAGACTTACTTTTGCACCTTACGTTAAGTGAGAGCCAGGGTCGTTAGAACCTATTTTGGGACAGCAAAGGAATGGAACTATTTATGGAATAGGTTTTACCTTTTCAAAAAAGCAAGGTCTGAAGAATCCTTACAATTTCTCTTCTATTACAACTGAAAATTTTACACAAAAACAACCCACACAACTCTGGTAGTCACTACTCACATTAATATTTTATGAATAATAAAATATGTCTGCATGAAAGCAAAAATCTTCAGCAGGCACCTGTTCTCCATAATGAATTACATGTTCTGCGAAAGTAACCTTTTTCCATTCGTCTAATGCCCATCCAGACCTGAAAATTTACTGCGGCAAGACAATGGGGAAATAACCCAATCGCGGTTTGACAGGTGGGCAGGTCTTGATAATTATGGCCAGACATCTTAACACTGTGCAACTGATGTAAATAAACATCCGAAGCACAGATCAATATTGCTTTCCTACTTTTGCATTTTGAACAACACATGCTAGCAATTTACATCCTTTCTCTCTTTCTGGCTGATTGGAAAGGCTGCATTCATTTAAACACATTGTACGCGTACACACACTCCACATATTTCATGTAAAAGTATTCAATACACCCAACAGCCAGGACTGTACTTTATAATCACATTAAAGTCACCTGCTGGTATATTTGTATTAATTATGTAAACTGATATCTCAAGAGCTCCAAAAAGCGTCTGAATTGGCCATTTGAATACCTGCAATACCTGGATGATAAATTAAAGAAAACACAAAGCACATTGGCAAAACAAGATGAACTGTCAAGAATTTGGGCATCTTTTCCTCCTATCTACGCGCTTGGCATTCGTTACAGTTTCATGAACTGTAGGTGTTTCCTCTTCTACATGCATCTGACCTCATAAATCTCAGGAACTGGAGATTTTATTACAGCAGCCAAAAGATTTGCAAGGCCTGTCAATCCTGCCGAGAGGCTGAGCCCCCTGAAGATATGAGAGGGCCTGACACGGTATGAGGGGGTCTGGTGTGGGGGAGTATATAAACCAGGCACAGAAATAAGCGGCATGAGGAACAAGGTGAACTGTTACATCCGACAGGCTCACAGGGGGCCAGTGGAGAGCCTGGAAAAAAGGTAGGAATGGGCAGAAGGAAAAGAAGAAATTGAAGGCTCTGATTGGGAAATCAGGTGAGAGGAAAAAAAACCAAACACAAATGGGATGATCATAAAATAACATCTCTACATCATTTATTCTAATCTTCAGACCTTATTAATCTTCGAAACAAAATGTTATCTACCATTTCAAGAGCCCAGTGTGAGTTCATTAGATATGTTTCTTCTCTCAGAACATCTTGATGTTAACATCACCTTTTTCCTTTTTTTATATATTTAAGAAACAGGAGAGGGAGAGAGATAAAGGGGCATGCCCGATGTATTTTAATATAAGAAACAATGGACTACAGAGGAAGTGACCAGGAGACTCAGGGATGTAATGTTAGCTTAAATCTCTGAAAATAATAATACCTGTTCTTTTCTTTAAATGTGTTAGAATGCCTGTAATATGCCATTTTCTCTGTATTTAGAAGCCTGCAATAGATCCTGTCAGCTGTTTGTACCTCAATGATATACATTATAAGACTCAGGTATTTAATTTTAAACGTTTGATCAGTAACATAGACGAACAAAGGCTTAGAGGAAGAAAAAATACTGCAGAAAAAAAAAATATTTAGAGCTGGCCAGGATTTCTGATTTTCATGACCATTTTGCCAAGACACTAACCACCCTCAAATATGGGGATTCAGAAGCCACCAAGTACTCAAATTACTGGAGACACTTCTTTGTCCTTATTCTGCAAATGTCTCTGTAAAATATTCCATCATCAAAAGCATTAAAAACCTTGTGAAAAAAATCATACATAACAGTGTGAGGAACTATTTACAGAAAGGAAGTTAGGAATTCCTGAAATTCAGTCTCTGTGCTACCCGTTAATGAAGGATATTTATTTGTCTCTCCTTATATGCAGAAAAATGCACAAGGTTTTACCAGGAATAGAAAAAGAACAGAAAATGTGATATGGCAATAATCAAAACAACAACGACAGTAGGGAGAGTTACTTTTTGGAACTCCTACCGAGTGTTTTAGTTCTCATAAAAATATTCTGACTCAAAGGCATTATTTCAATTTGACAGATGGGGAAACTGAGGCTACAAATTCAGGTTCAAATAGATGGTTAACAGTGTGAGACCAAATACAAACTCAGATTCTTCTTGTTCCAAAATCTGTCCTTTCTATTGCATCTTGCTGCCCCTCCATAAGAAGTGACTCATGAAAAAGTACCAATACTACATGTGTGTGCCTGCAAACCAGTGTTAATACCACAGATTCTTCTAGGTGGTTCCAAGCAGGTTATGTACCCTCTGTTACCTAACCTTTTATATAAACGGAGATTTGAAAAGGTATGACCCTCATCTGAGAAGCGGTTGGATAATATACATGAAGTTCTTAGATGCTTTTTAAGGAAAGGTATGATTTAAACACAGTCAATGTTGTCATGCTTGACTTAGTTAGAACTAATCAAAAAGAGCATCTTCTATCTTCTACATGGCCAAGGACCGCATCATTAACTCTGGGAAGCTCTTGGAAAATGAGTGGCACTGCTTATAAAGGGAGATCAAAAAGAACATAACTCACAACTCGGCAGGATTAAAATGTATCTAGAGACATGTCCAGCTGATCACAGATGATTCCATTACAAACATTATTAATAAAAAAAACAAAAAATAATTATATAATCACGTCTGTCTGTCTTCCTCAATAGACTGGAAATTCCATGAGGGCAGGGAGTATGTCTCTTTGGTTTGCCATTCTATCTCTAGCACCTGGCACTATAAATATTTATTATCTGAAACACTGCTTAATCAAATATTCATACCAATGTAAGAAAGATACAGATCCTTCTGAACTTAAAGACAGTTTACTTACACGTGTCTCATTCTTTTCAGCAGCTGAATGTGGCTGTAGTGAGTCCATGGGGTGGGAGAGGAGGTAAACTAACAGAAAGGGATGGAAGTAGACCCTCCTCCAAAGGGCAATACATACACAGCTCTGGCTGTGGCAGTCTGCTCTGACCTGTGGGGAAAGAAATACGAGCTTCCCACTGCCTGCAACTTTCTTCCCATTTTTCATTTTATTTTGTTGCCCAACTGCATGGGGGGAGATATGTTTCCAACATTCGGAGATGAAATCAGAAGAGAGTATTGTGTAGGCATTTGTGGGTATGGTTGGACTCTGTGCGTAATTATAACATTGAACTTTAAGGAAAGTATACACTATGTTCTAAACAATCGATGTAATGATTTCATACCTTTGTCACTTACATTGGATTTTAAACTGTAAGTTCCACGAGGGCAGAGGGTCTGTTTTGTCCCAGCCCTGAATATGCCTTGCCTAGCACAGTTCCTGGCACTGTGATACGTACTTGGGCAATAGTAGGTGCTCAATAAACAGCTGTCAACAGACTGAATGTGTGGTTTTGAAGGAAGCAGCAAATCTCATTCCTTAATTATATTTTATACCAGCTAGTATTGGGTTAACTTTGGATTTACTAAAAGTACACGAATTGATGATAGAGGTGACACCTCGGCAGATTATTGGCTGGCAGGAAGAAACCAGTTGAGGATTAAAATGTATCTAGAGACAATATACCACAGAGGTAAGTAGAGTTGATTGCACAAGGAACTGCTATATGAAACATTTAGAGATATACAGAAGTAAAAAAGAGCTACCAAAATACCAAAGAACTCCCAGTGACACTGGGAGATGTCACTGGGGCTGGCAAGGGTCTTTAAGTCGTGAGGAAAGCCACAACCAAGGGCTCTTCTACTCTGCACATAAGGCTGCAAGTGAAACTAACAGGATGCAAACACATAGGCTTACAGACCCTCATTTTATGCATTATCACTCATTTCCCATTCTCCTGCCCTCAGTGTCTAGGTTTTTTATATCTTGTGTTCTGTTTTGTTTCTGAGGTTATATTTAGCACATTTAAAAGAAGCCCATCAAAATCATTTTCAACTTGTTCCTGAAAACATAAGAAAAAGAAATTATGAAAGATTTCCCAAAATATTGAGGTTGTTGAGGAAGAGGAAAGATATGAGTAATCATGAATTAGGTCACTGACTTTAAATGTAAATATTTACATACTCTTCATGATGGTCATCATATATATGCATACCTTTCTATCAGTACAAACACGGGTATGTTTATTCGTAACATTACATAGCATGTGAAGTATATAAAGGAAATTAGATCCTTCCTTGTGGGTTTGGCATTGTTTTTAATTATCCAGTTTCCACCGCTGTGAAATAAATTATGTGGTTCAAAGTTGCCTGTTACCCTACTGGCAATGGTAGGCATCAAAACTGCAGTGAGGAAGTGGTTTTCTTCACACTCCTGAGTACCCACGTTTTTTTCTGTATTGGTTCAGCCCATTCTTAATGACGATGTTTAAAAACATTTCTAGGAATTTTCCTTTCTCTAGTTTTGATAGATTCCCCGAATCCATTCCCATAAAGGGAATATAACTCATCTTAGTTAAAGTAATTGTCGTGAAGGACAAATGATTAAAATTTGTCATCAGCCAAGAGAAGAGAGTAGGAAAAAAGGCTTATAGCAGCAAACTCAATATATCACAGGGAAGATAAACAAACACTTAACATATTGAAAAATAAATGCTGTTTTGTTCAGAATAGCACAACCTCGATGCGCGCATTGTATCTGAGAATAGCCTTACTTCAAGAAAAATACAGAATTTTTGTTACGAAAGCATATCTTTCATGAGAAATTCAAATTAGGGCACAGCTTTCGTGTTGTAATTTTAAAACTATCAAGTGGCATAAAGCAGAAGTTTATTTAAAATAATACCAGCATGAGCTTTATAACAGAAAACAAAATTGGGAAAATGTCAATACTTGCATTCTGGAAGCCAGAACGCACTTCTATTTCGTGAGACCCTATGACATTCAGTTACACATCTGCAATGACAGTGGCAACTAGGAAAGTGCTCCAGAAATGAGAAGAATGCATTTGGGGTTGGGCCTATGCATCACAGAACAGAATCAATCATCCTAATTAACGGCAAATTAGCAATCCCAAAATGTAGGGGATCAACCTGTGTTCACTGGCCAAGAATCATGCTAAGTATAGAGCTTCCTTTAAGTGCCTCTAAATTACATTTACGTCCATATAAAGTAACATTCTTTTAATCTAATACTACATTAGTGTCACTGTTCTTAAAGTTATTACACCGTTTAAAATTTCTATAGATAGGTGGACAGATAAACAAATTAATAGACAGATATGCAGATAATCGGACATTTCACAAAGCAAGGCTCTAAGGTGCTCACAAATCACTGAAAGGCAGTGAACAAGATACCTATTAGCATAAGCTCGCCAAAGAGGAAAAGTTTATGTTGAGTAGTGATATTCTTTAAGGTCTAATGGCTATTTAGACATGTACTATATATATATATATTTTTTAACAATCTGAGATAAACATTAAGAAGAACGTCGCCAAACATTAAGAAGAAGAGATGAATTATTGCCAAAGCAGACGTAATGGCTAATGACTGGAATAGCATTTTGCTAAAATTGATGCACTGTTGCGTGGTGCCATTTCGGTTTATTAACCCGTTCAATATCCCAAATGCGTTAGATGTTGATGAGAGCTGCCGCACGGCCTGACTCAGAGGGTGTCACTCCCGGGGGACTGCACGGTGTGCAGGGATGCCCTTGGCGCCATGCGGGGCTAGGATGCTCAGTCCTACGATGTGCTGGTCCTGCCCGTAACGTGCAGAACAAACCAAAAGGTATGGTTCACAATTTTTATGAATTTAACATCTAATAAAATGAGAACCATCTGTTACTATTTAAAAAATTCAATTAATTTAAAATCCAACCACCAATGAAAGGAAGAATAGTGATTATGGTTTTTTTCTTAGATTAGTTAACATATTTCCAGCAAACTTTAACTTACAGTAGGAAGTTTCTTTGTTGTTTGCTTTTGTTCGTTTGTTTTTGGGCTTATTTGTTGGAGGGTCTAGGGAAGCGCCCTAAGATTGTAGGCAAAATTGTGTGGGTGTGTATGTGGACACATTCTTCTGGGGGTTCACGGGCTTCATTTCATTCTCAGAGAAGTCTATGGGCCAGCAAAGGTTTAGAACTTATATATATTATCGTCCATCGATGAATGAGGAAAAGCCTTGAGTGGTGCAAGGTGGCTTAGTACCCAAAAGTGAAGGAGAAAGGAATTCAGTCTTTTACTAGGGAGACAGTATTTGAAATTTGGAAAAATTTACTCTTCCGAAGGTTAAGCCTTGACAGAGGAACAAAGTTATTTAGTAAGTAAATTAGAACTCTGAAATCTCTCACGTGCAGACCATTAGTTTGATGTGAAACAGCAAAAACTAGTATTATCTTTGGGTCCCTTTCTCCATCACCACCAACAACGGGCCATTCCAAGAAGAGACTTAAAAATGCTGATCCAAGAGAGTCAAGACAGTCTGTTCTATTCAAAAATAGGTCTTATAGTTGTGGTCCTGCTGGGCATCATTCCGAATCTAGGCTACTTGTGAACATGAGGTGGTCAGCTTGAGTGCACTCGTGAACAGATAGAAACATTATTTCAGCATCAGAGCAATTCAGTTTTCCCTAGAGTCTTGTGGTCTAGGGAAAAACTCTGAAAATTAGATGGACATCCCAAGGCCACTGTTGAAACGGACAGGCTGAAGTCTAGATCTATATATAGAAGGCTGAGTGAGAATCTGACCAGTCACTGAGGAAGAAGGACATCATGGGATTTTTTTTTTTTTTTTAATTCCTCCATCAGGCCATCTTGCTATTCTTACATGACCTGCCTGGTTTAGAGACCAGGTTTAGCAATTGATATCTCAGAAAGAGATCATCCTTTTCATGAATCGCAGACTTTTAGTACCCAGTATTCCTTTACCACTTGTTTAGCATTCACTTGTGGGGGTACAGGTGGGAGTGGCTGGAGGTGGGGGGAGTGAAGAAATTCGAAGACAGAAATCCTCAATTTACTCAGAAGAGGTCAACAGGGAAGTCCTACCTATGAATAGGACATTTTACCTTTTGACGTGGGGATTGAGTGCCCTAATGCTTTTGTCTGACTCTATTGACATGACTTTCCAAAAGCCCCTTCAACTCCTGCCTCAGTTTACACCTCTGTACAGAAGAATGGAGAATAACTGACTTACAAGGATGTTAGGAAACTAATTGTTGTTGGTAAATACTCTTATAACTAGTGCCATATAAGTGGTGATTACTATTAAATAGTTATCACTGTCACCTCTGCCTACAGCCAACCATATCTCTAACATTTCTTTTATTTTTCAAACTTCCCCTTTTCAATGTTAATAAAATATTTGGCGGCTATGTATATCACGTAAACGCATTAGGGCATAAAAGCTAACATTTTCTTTAATTTTAACAATGTGCACACTATTGGGAAAGAATATTGAAAGAAATACAATGTGTAAGTAGATTTCACACCACATTAGAGTTGTCCAATTTCTCATGTTTAAAATTTTTCTGCATGACTAGAGCCAGGAAGAAATACATGCCAGCATAATTATATGAACAGTTGAAATTTAAACATATTGAAAAGGAGAAGGGAACATGTCCACCCATTTGTGTTTTTTTTTTTGTTTTTTTTTTTTCTCCATAACAATCCCAAAGATGAGTAATTTCTTTTCATAGAGTCAAGCTGAAGGCACAAAGCTTTAGCATTCAAAGGAGGGAGGAGGGGGGGAAAAGAAGCTTTTTTAAGTACTGTGCAAATCAATACACAAAAAAAATCTCAAGATGATAGTTTAATTAAAGTGTGCACAAGGCAATTCATCAGCCTCTTCCCTGGGTGTACTAGCCTCTAGAATTTGCCTTCTGCTTTCTGATCCCTGATGGTTTTAACTCGAAGGCATTTAAAATATCTTTCAACTGGCACCTTTCCACTTAGCTTACATTCCTTGTTTTTCTTTATAAACAAGAAATTGTACTGGCTTTGTGATGTTTGTTATGCTTCATGCTTTTTCATCTCCTGTATGAGCTTTGCCTACCATGAAATGCTGTCATGCAGTGAAATTTACCTGAGAGCTCAAGGGAGAAAAAAAAATCTTCCAAGTATATTTGGTTACAAGTTCAGAGCCAGCTAAATCACTGGCAATTTTATGCTACTGGTTATTTCAATTTAAATGTTTGTAAAAGTACATATAAAAATAAAATAACCACTCCCACAGATATCAAAATGAAAAATCTGCTTGGATTAGAATATACCGTAAGTTGCTTTAAACTACCATGTGGGAATGTTAATATTACTCATTTCCTATTACGTAGAGTTCTAGGGATACCTTGGCAGGGACATAAGGCTACTGAACTCTTGGCTCCTTAATAGTTTGATTCCCATTGTAATTGCTTTGCTCATTGGCTGCCCCGGGTCTTCATAATCGGTTAGACTCCAAGGTCACAGATCAAATATGGCAGTGGCTGCCACTCTTAAGCTGGTTGTTAAATCTTTAATGGTAGCTTTGTTTCAGTATCATCTTTTTTTTCAGATCCAGAAACTCTTCTTTTTATTAAAAAATTCAGGTAAGTGCCCTATAATGTTTTTGTTCAACCTCCCCTCCCCTTCACATACAGTAGTTTTCAATTCAAAAGCCACCCAGTAACAAATGTAGCCCAAAGCCAAATCCAGAGAGAATTTTTTTGGAAGACTTCTTGAGATTCTTAAAATGTTTCATTTTTTTAAAAATTATATATACCCATTTGGGTGGACTATAAATAATTTCATTTAAGAAATTTTATTTAAAACATGATGTAAGAATCTCAATTCTTAGTGTCTTAACTAATTCATTTTTCATGAACACAATAACATAATAATAATCAGGAAGAGGGAGAGCTTTAACTTTTTAAAAAACCTAGGTCATAATGGCACTATGAAATTACATAGAAAAGAAAGGAAGCAAACTATATGATCAAGATATTTCCTTTTATGTCTTTTCTTTCTTTTTGAGATAATTAAATCATTGACATGAAAGGATTTTGGAGGCAGGATGTGGTGGATTAGAAACGGTTCTGGACCTGGGGACTTGGTTTATTCAACTTTGGGCTTTGCCTCCAACTTGTGTGGTTCTGGGAACTCATTTTCCCTCTCTGGACCTCAATTTTTTAATTTTTATTTTTGTAAAAGAAAAGTTTTAGCTTAGATTATTTACAAGGATTTTCCATTTATAGTTTATTTCATTTAAAGTATTCAATAGTTAGCTCAATTTAGCACTTTATTAGCAACTGTCCAGAGTTGACAGGAATGTTATTTTACATTTTAAATTCCCCATTACCTCTAAATAAAGTATCAGTATCGCTAAGCAGTTTTACTACTGCTATAAAGCCCTTCAGGAGTAACTTTTGATACAGACACTAAATAATATATGTATTTACATACGTTACATCATGTATGTATTTTTTCAATAACAGTTAAGTGAACACCTTCTGTGACCAGGCACTATGGCATGCACCCAGACCTCGGAGAGCATATAGACCACAGTCTCTGCCCTCAAGGAGAAGGACAAGGATTTTTTCGATGGAGCAAACTTTTCTTCAGTTAGTTTTGCAGTTCCTGTAAAGCTGATGGTAACCAACTGTGTCTCCGTTCCTGGGCACAGGCTTGCCACAGAGTGAGTGCAACTGAATCCTGGTGGGCATGTGTTCCTGGGAGCCATGTGAGAGATTTATTATAAAAGTTGGCTCTGCTGTAATTATGATTTCATTGACTGTGTTTGATACTATTTAATGCTTCTCTTTAAATAAAGATTTAAGAGTCACAAAATAATATATTCTCATAAAACGGCTCAGCCTGTCATATTATTCCATTTTATTACAAATGCCCAGTTTTCTAAAGAAATTGTAAAATTTTCATGTATTATTCCAAATATAGTCAGGACTGGATGGATATCAAGGATGATTCATTTACTGCAATCAAGGGGAAAAGATAATTGTTTCAGAAAATTGTCACACTCATTGAAAAGTAGGTTTGTTTGGGATTCTAGGGTTCATCTATATTAGTGGTACTCAATAAGAAGATTTGGCAAGGAATATGCTTATTTGGGAAAGAATTCTTGATAGAGGTGAACTCTGGTGTAGCAACACGTCAATATAAACGGTGAAGCCAGGAAAGAGACCCTTAGAAAATAAGAAGGTCCTTCAGTGCAAAGTTGTCTTTAGAGATGAGAGAGCTTTAAAAGCAAAGTGTGACTTCTGTGGGGAGCATGTCAGGCAGGGGAAGGGAGAAGACTTGTTGATAAGATTGTGCTTTCAGGTCAGATGTGATGGTGGGGGACAATACGTATGTTCCACAGATTTAAAAATTCAGATAGCATAGTTTTAGCTACCCAGAGATTCCAAGTTTATTCCCCCCTTGCCATGTAGTCAGGACCTGACAAAAGAGATAATTAGTTCCCCAAATCTCAATATCTAGAGTCGGTTTAGATAACCTTGACAAATGAAGGTGACTGTTTAGGTGAGGAAATAATCTGATCTGATCATCTCAATAACTCTACATTCAGTGGCTTTTTGAGAAACTCTAACTCTGACCCCATGTTTGAGTTCTCTTGCCCTTCTAAATAGGAGTGTCTACTTTGCAAGAAGGGATTTAAGAAACAGCTTATCCAAATGATCAAAATAAGGCACTGTGCATAGCCTCTACATAAAAGCTAAGTGAGATATACTTTCCATAAGATGGTATTTCATTTTTTTCTAGTGCTGTCCATTAAAAATGTATAAATCCCTATGAAAGTGACAAGCCAGAAGTGTATGAATGGTGACTTCTGGGGTACATCACTTTAGAGCAGTGTTCATCCACAGCAAAAAGTCCACGCTCTTCACGGCCAGATCAACAACACACCATTAGGAAGGTTTTGTTTTGTTGCTGACGTGTCAGGGAGCAAGATGCCAAGGAATCTCACAAAGAGAAGAAACTCATGATGTAACTCCACCCTCTTACAAGACTTTTAACCTTCACAGCTATGGAAAACTGTGGGATGTCTACTGAAGTCAATACTTTTATGGCATTAAAAAGTTTACCCCTTTACCATTCTATTGAAACATGGAAGAAGAAAGATATACTTCATTACTTTGCCTACTATTCCCATTTTATGAAGAATCGTGTGCTTTAAATAGATGTCAAACTTTTTAAACTCTAGTTGGTCTTTCCTATTGGAAATTTTAAACTATGGGTTGAAATCGTGTTCTCTATAGCTTGCCTTAGGAAGCTCCTCTATGACCATAGATGGAGTCGTCCTTTACAGGGTCCCCTCTAAATAACAGTAATCAGTGTGGACTTGCCCCTAAGCTCCTCCCACACCCTCTGTCACCAAGGCCTCCTCTCTCTTTCTGGACAAGCTGGTCTGCTCCAGGGCCTTCAATAACATCTGTACCCTCAGAACTAACTTTCCCTCCCCTTGTGAGGTCCCGCAGTGTTTCCTGTTATTCTGACCTTGCCTTCCCCACAGGGCTCATCTCTATTTTATGCTATCTATTGTGAAAACAAGATCATCTTCCCAGAGAAAGCATCAGGCCCCACTCAAATCTGCTGTCACTGTGGAAAGAATCCCCAAGCCCTTGCTCCCCAAGGCACAGAGCCCACAGTTGTTGTAGCTTCTTTTTCTGTTCACACTCCGTGCTGAATTAGTCACCAAATCCTGCCACATTTTTTTTTTAACAATAGAGATAAAATCAGTCTCTTTTTCTTCATTTTAATAGTTAAATCTCTGATTCAGGTTCTGTTTAAGTCACCCATAGTCTACTGTCACTGGTCTCTCTCCCTCTCTTCTCATCAATTCAAAATACAATGATTAAAATCGTTTTCATCTCACTTGCTTTGACTAGATTTTTTTTTTTTTTTCAGTTCACAGGCTTAGGATCATAAAATAATAGAATTTTAAAGATAGAAAGGACCTTAAGAATCACCCAGTCCCCATTCTTTTATGGATGAGGGAATAGGTAGTGAGGAAGGCAAAACTGCCCAAGATCATACGAATTGTCTGAGCTGGAATTAGACCCAGGCTGCTGACGTCCGTGAGTTCCCTTTAAGAGTCCACATTGCATCATCCTGTGTGTGAACACTGAACCTTCCGTTCCTCCATAATCCTGTGCACTGGGGTGTCTGTCTTTCTCACTGTACCTCACGCACTTACAAATTTCTTTTACTCTAGTCAGGGAGAGCTGGTTTCCTCCTAAACTCTTTTACTCAATTTCCCCACTTTCATGGACTCACATATTATTTCTATCCAACTACTACAACACTTCCTTCCTCTGATTCAAAACTAACTTCAAATCTAATCTCCTCAAAGAAATGGCATGCTAGTGGTCACCCTCTCACTGAAATGCTCAGCTTTCATGTACATTTTCTTCCTCAGCCTTCTCTCTAGCTTATTTGAATTCAACAAGAAGTTACCAGCACCTACTAGAAGCTAAGCAAAGTGAATAATCCCTTTGTCACTTAAAAGGCAGGGGGAAAAAAAAAAAAAAACAACAAACGTAAACCAATCCAGAAATC
Source organism: Balaenoptera musculus (assembly GCF_009873245.2). Classification (NCBI taxonomy): domain Eukaryota; kingdom Metazoa; phylum Chordata; class Mammalia; order Artiodactyla; family Balaenopteridae; genus Balaenoptera; species Balaenoptera musculus. The sequence goes on along the minus strand of NC_045786.1, from coordinate 95,149,535 downwards.
ATTTCAAACCCTCCACTAGTTTGGAAACATAGCTGAAGATCAGGGCTCTCATTCACAAAACACAGCCTAACTTTGTTCTGTTGTGATGCCTAGAAGAATCGTTTTCTCTTGGATCCATTTCGGTCTATTAGCAAGTGTTGCTATTAGGCTATGGAAGGGTTTCTAGGAAGGTCTAGCAATGGAAATCCTCATTATTTTTCCTTTGCTAATGATTACTGGTGATATTGGAAAAAATCATATCATCTTCACGAACTGCCAATTTTCTCAAGAAATTTCACCCCTTGTCCTCAGAACAGATATAATACATTATAATACACTGCAAGGTGCTGCCCACTATTGCTTAAAAAAGTTGTGTCATCAGAAGTATTCTTTAAAATTAGTGAACTATTGCCTGGGGCTGGAAATATTTTTATTGTTTAAAGATTTTCTGTTGTAATGGAATTGGACTTATTCATAATATTTAAAATTCTGGATTTGTTTAGTCACCAACTTGACGGTAAATGGGCAGGCATTATTTATTTAGGGTGTGGGATAGGCAAGCTTTTCTTCTGAGACCAAATTATTGGCAATTCTTTAATTAATCTAGTAGAAGATGAATTGAGACCGCAGGATATTAGTTCCTGCTGATACTCTAAAAACGTGACACTGTTACATCATAACTAATGCTCGAATCCCCAGGGACACAGCATCCTGAAAATGTTACCTTAAATGAGAGAGTACTCATTACTATGATGGAACCAAAGTATGGATTTGACTTATCTGCAGAGCTTTGAAACTGGGGCATTTTTTTGTCTGTGGGTTACGGCCCCATTTCTAGAAAAATCTATCTGAGCCTAATGTAACCTAGCAAATCTTTCAAATGAAAGAGTCTTGTGGGAGGCAAGTTGTCATTTTCTGACATATTATTTAGGGCTCAGCTCGGGTTTCATTCTTTCTTCTTTCCCCACTTAAACCCCCTGCTCATTCTCCACAAGCGCCATTTTCTAATTAAGGCAAATGAAATTTGTAATGCGTAGAAGGGAGATGTGACCCCTCCTTGTGAGCCAGCCTTGCTCTTCCCTGCACACCATTAAAAAATAGAATCCAGGGGTGGTTGTTTTTTTAATTGGTATCACTTTGTCTTTAGTGCAAAACACATGGCAATAATTTAGTGAACTTCAGTATTTCTCTTGTGGCAAATTGATAGCATAATTTTATTATGAGTGGAACAATGACTTCTGGGAGCAGGAGAGATTCTCCCAGAACTACACATAACTCGGTTGACTAAACGTAATACTTGGAGAAGGTAATGAAAACAGAGCTGAGGCTCAGCAAGGACTAGGAGATTTCAGTTTCTCGCTCCTGTCAAAAGGCTACTCAATAAATCATACCTGAAGCTTATTTAATGTCAGAAGCCAATAAGCTGATAAAGTACATTGGGGTTCTCATCTCAGAAAAGGCACACTGAGTCACGTGATCTCTGGTCCCTGGACCCGATGGGGTCATATAATCTGTCTATGGATTTTAATAAGTAACCTATTATGTTCTCTTTGGTGCTAATTATTTTACACTTCACTTGTTTCCTGTTTACTGACATTGCTTTAGCAATTTCACTCTGAAAAAATTACGAGGAAAGGGAATCCGGATGACTTTTACTATTCTATTCCACAGGGGTTTTCTACTTTTCTCTTTAACATTCTTCTTCTATACCAGCCGAGGCCACCAAACACAAACACAAAACACTGAATCCATGGGAACATTGTAGGATAAAAGGAAACCCGCATATTTCGTAAAGCAAAGAGCCACACTAAGTCACATGGGTCCAAGACTATCAGTATTTAGTAACTCATAGCTAAGAAGGTATTTGGAGTTTACCCTATGGAACTTGGCTTCAGGTAACACAGGAAATAAACCAGCTGTGACCAAATTCCATTGTGCTACTTTCTACACAACTTTATGAAGAAGAAATTTGCTCATGGGCACCCAAAAATACCTATGCATCCTTTCAACTGCAAAAACAAAACAGTGAGAATCAGATCCATAATTTAAAAAAAAAGACCACTCTGCCCAAATGAAATCCTTGTGCATTTCACTGCATACTTTACTTTGAGTATTCTCACCCATCAGACTACTGGAATCAGAGTCCCCTCTTTTGAAGAGGGTA